>NC_091364.1:9290235-9292735 GCF_038502225.1 Cherax quadricarinatus | reverse complement strand
TGTGGAAAGTGATGATCCAGAGCCACCTCAGGCACCTGAACCCACTCCAACAGATTTTATCTCATCAGACAATCTCTTGGAAGCAATCAAAGCAACAGGTACGAGGACACTCACACATATTCCCAAAGCAGCCCGTCCACACGCAGCTGGAAAACTTACAGACCTCCTGAAAAAAGTAAACGATGGTTCCACTATCTTAAATGCTCCACCAACCATCAAGGCATGGCACAACTTGCTACTTTTTGGCAATGTCTGCTTAGCTGTGCCGGAAAGAAGGGGAAAGAGGCTAGCCTCAATGATAATTAAATCCTTAAGAGATTTTCCTAGAGTTGATAACCTCATTCACCTTCCCCGTCAACACAAAAAAGGGAGAGGCAGAACCCCCACTCACTCTACTGACAGTGAAAAAGTCAGAGTCCAGGTGAGCAAGAAAATTGAAGAGGGCAACACAGTGGGGGCAATCAGAATTATTACCAGTGAAGATACAGTTGCTCCCAGGGATGCTGACACGGCTGAAGCACTTAGAGGAAAGCACCCTGCCAGGGAAACCAGTGGCACCAACAGTTCCAACACCTCTGTCCCCACTATGGAACCATTGATTGTGGAAGACTCAGACATTTACAAAGCAATAATGTCGTTCCCATCTGGCTCTGCTGGGGGTTACACTGGAATAAGGCCACAGCATTTAAAGGAAATGGTTAATCCAGTTATTGGGGAAATTGCAGAGACACTGCTTTCAGAGATCACAAGGTTCGTCAACAATTCCTTGGCTGGTCTGATTCCTGATGAAATTAGACCTTTCTTTTTTGGTGCAACACTTTGTGCACTTAAAAAGAAGGATGGAGGAATTCGGCCAATTGCAGTAGGCAACACCTTACGCCGCCTCGTATCCAAAGCTGCTGTCCGAAGTATTCGTGCACAGGCAGCCATGATGCTTCAACCAAACCAGCTTGGCTTTGGGGTCTCTCAAGGAAGTGAAGCAGCGGTTCATGCAACAAGGGCATATATCAACAACCTGCCTGAGGACAATGCAGTGGTAAAATTAGATTTCAAGAATGCGTTCAATCTCCTGAAAAGAGACGTGGTATTAGCAGCAGTACAAGAACATTTCCCTGGTCTCTTCCCTTTTGTTTCAGCTGGGTATAGCAAGGAATCAATGCTTCTCTTTGGAGAGCATGAAATCACATCATCGGAGGGTGTCCAACAAGGAGATCCTCTTGCACCATTTCTCTTCTGTATTGCAGTTAGGGAAATCACAGTCAGACTGACCAGCGAGCTAAACATCTGGTTCCTAGATGATGGCACACTAGCAGGTACAAAGGAGTCCCTCCTACATGACCTTACACAGGTAATGACACGGGGACAGGAAATGGGTCTCATCCTGAATCCATCCAAATGTGAAATCATCTCAGTCAGTCAACAAGTGATAAATGCAGTGAGATCAAAACTACCAGGAGCAGCAGTCATTGCCCCCACAAATAGTGTCTTGCTAGGAGCACCTCTGGGAAGCAATGCCATTGACACAATTCTCAGGAAGAAATTGGAAGAGTTAAGGAGAATGGAACAACGAATAGGCAATCTGGACACCCACGATGCCTTGTACCTTCTCACAAAGTGCTTGAGTCTGCCCAGGTTGACATATTTCCTAAGATGTGCACCTTCATATGATAACCCTATACTGCACGAATATGACAGTATTCTGAGGCAGATTTTTACGAAAGTACTTAACCTTACTCTAGAAGACGGGCAGTGGAACCAAGCTACACTTCCAGTCAGACTAGGAGGCATTGGTGTCCGCAAGTCATCACAGATTGCGTTACCTGCTTTTCTGTCCTCGTGTATTGCATCCAGAGAGCTTGTAGCAGCGATTCTCCCTGAACATCTTAGGGACAAGATTGGAGCCCAGGACCAAAAATTCCTTGACGGAGCAATGATCTGGGATAATCTAACGGGCTCAGAAACCAGACCTGCTCCCCCCAACAACTACAAACAATCGCACTGGGATGGTCCAATAGTGGAAAATATAGCCTCAACGATGCTTCAGAGTGTGTCAGGGAAGGATAGAGCCCGCCTGCTGGCAGTGAGAGCCCCTCATGCTGGGGACTTTCTGTTGGCTGTTCCCAACTCCAGCCTTGGCACACGCCTCGACCCACAGACCATCCGCATCGGTGTTGCCCTTCGACTTGCCGCCCCTATTCTCGCCGAACACAGGTGTATTTGTGGCAGTGAAGCAGCAGACCGATTCGGGTACCATGGTCTTGTGTGCCGTAAATCCGAGGGAAAGATTGCAAGACATGAGGAGGTTAATAACATTATCAAGAGGAGCCTCACAACAGCTGGATGCCCAGCAGTAAGGGAGCCACCCCAACTATGCAGATCTGATGGCAGCCAGAAGCGTCCAGATGGTATCACCCTTCAAGCCTGGACAGATGGGAAGCAGGTGGTGTGGGACTATACATGTGCATCTACCTTGGCTGATACCTATCTCCAATACACCAGG
>NC_091364.1:9265235-9277735 GCF_038502225.1 Cherax quadricarinatus | reverse complement strand
TGGAGGACCAGGCAGGGATAACAGGGAAGGCACTACAGTGGATCAGGGAATACTTGTCAGGAAGACAGCAGCGAGTCATGGTATGTGCCATGGTGTCAGAGTGGGCACCTGTGACCAGCGGGGTCCCACAGGGGTCAGTCCTAGGGCCAGTGCTGTTTCTGGTATTTGTGAACGACATGACGGAAGGAATAGACTCTGAGGTGTCCCTGTTTGCAGATGACGTGAAGTTGATGAGAAAAATTCATTCGATCGAAGACCAGGCAGAACTACAAAGGGATCTGGACAGGCTGCAGACCTGGTCTAGCAATTGGCTCCTGGAGTTCAACCCCACCAAGTGCAAAGTCATGAAGATTGGGGAAGGGCAAAGAAGACTGCAGACGGAGTACAGTCTAGGGGGCCAGAGACTACAAACCTCACTCAAGGAAAAAGATTTTGGGGGGATTATAACACCAGGCACATCTCCTGAAGCGCACATCAACCAAATAACTGCTGCAGCATATGGGCGCCTAGCAAACCTCAAAACAGCATTCCGACATCTTAATAAGGAATCGTTCAGGACCCTGTACACCGTGTACGTTAGGCCCATATTGGAGTATGCGGCACCAGTTTAGAACCCACACCTAGCCAAGCGTATAAAGAAACTAGAGAAAGTGCAAAGTTTGCAACAAGACTAGTCCCAGAGCTAAGAGGTATGTCCTACGAGGAGAGGTTAAGGGAAATCAACCTGACGACACTGGAGGACAGGAGAGATAGGGGGGACATGATAACGACATACAAAATACTGAGAGGAATTGACAAGGTGGACATAGACAGGATGTTCCAGAGATGGGACACAGAAGAAGGGAAGTTGAAGACACAGATGAATCACAAGGATGTTAGGAAGTATTTCTTCAGCCACAGAGTAGTCAGGAAGTGGAATAGTTTGGGATGCGATGTAGTGGAGGCAGAATCCATACATAGCTTTAAGCAGAGGTATGATAAAGCTCACGGTTCAGGGAGAGTGACCTAGTAGCGACCAGTGAAGAGGCGGAGAGAGGAGCTTGGACTCGACCCCTGCAGCCTCAGCTAGGTGAGTACTAGGTGAGTACACACACACACACACACACACACACACACACACACACACACACACACACACACACACACACACACACACACACACACACACACACACACGCGCACACACACGCACAAACCACACACACACACCACACACACCACACACACACACCACACACACCACACACACACACCACACACACCACACACACACCACACACACACCACACACACACACACACACACACACACACACACACACACACACACACACACACACACACACACACACACACACACACACACACACACACACACACACACACACACACTCCTGTTCAGCTTGTAAAGTTTGTTGTCTTCTGTCGACTAAGGTGATGTTGTAGGCTAACGTGATGTTGTCGGCTAACGTGATGTTGTCGACTAAGGTGATGTCGACGTTGAATGCTACATTTATTTCAATATTTCATGGACCTTCTTAATATTTATGATGTTTTAATATTACATCTAATGTATCCCGGATCCCCCTCGTTTGACTCGTAGCTTCTTTATCTCGAGAGATTTTTGCCGCTGTGTTGTCCAAGTTTGACTCCAAGATGACTCAGGTGTTTGTCTTTAGATCTGAGCTGGAGGTTCGTCCTCACTTGTGTGTGTTTATAGCAGTTGAATATCGGCTCTTCCCCTCCCCCCTCCCCTGCTTCTTAATAATTACCGATACCTGAGATATATTGTAAGTGTGGATAATTTCCAGAGTTTTTCTACACTCGCAGCCCGGGCTGGGGCAAGGCTCTTCTGTTGATGGTCTGGTCAAGCAGGCTGGTAAACCAGGCTAGTCAACCTATAACCGGCTCTTGGTTCTCTAAGAAAAGTGACAAATTGCAAAGCAAGCTTTTATTGTGGCGGTGTTTTGTGGTGTGAAGCTTTATTGGATTTGTTAAAGTTCTACTCAGAAGGAATCAATGTATCGATGAAAGTTTGTCCTGCTGCGTGTGCCTTCACAGGTGTGGGTATTATGTCACTTGGATTCATCTTGATTCCTGGATTCCGAAGTCATGTAATAAGCCAATCCAATGTTTTAACTTCCTCTAAAGGTGTATTTCTTAACGTATATGCGGTTCATCTTTCTAATTTTTTTTCTATTTGCGTTTTCAAACAGTCAGTTTTATCTGCCCTATAAGAGTGTCTCGAACATCTTGTAAATCGTTGACTCCTGGTTCAAGGCTGGGTTCTGGGAGGAGAAAACTTCTCTGAACTCATCAAAGTTGTATCCTCTCCCCCAGGGTTCTTCCACTCCTTAGAGTTAAAGCGGAATGTAAGGAAGGGACCCAGAAGTATGTCAGATCTTGTTGTCAAGGATCACAACTGTTGCACTATCAAAGCTTCAAGGAAAATGATATGCTGGATAACTAGAACCTTCAGAAGAAGAGGTGCCAGGCCAGTGATACGTGTTAATATACTTATTCGCTTTAGACCGAAATATTGCTATATACTAACAGTCCCGTTTAAGACAAATTTTCAGAACTGGAAAATGTACAGAGAAACTTCGCTGATCGTAAATTCCAACACAAAAGTTTCTAAAAGCTTAGCCTCTTAAACTGTGCTCCTAGAAAAGCAGGCAAGACACATCCTTCATAATTAATTCCTGGAAACTTTTACCAGGATTTATTCCAAATATGCACACCGAAATTACTCCCTACGAGAGCAAGAGCTTGGCAGACGGTGCAAAATACCCCCAGTGGAAAGCAAAAGTACCATGAGTACATTAAGAGAACTCAATAAGTGTAAATGGACCAAGATTTTTTCAACATTCTCCTTTCGTACGTAAGGTGAATTACCAGCAGACACGTGGCTGTCTTCCAGAGGGATCTTGAGGAGTTGAAGTTAATTCCTGATCAGCGAGGCTGTGGTGCACATGTTAGGCTGTGTGCAGCTAGTATCAACAACCAAATTGATAAGGCAGGAATCCTGATTTAGATCACATATGATCAGGAGCTCTGACGTAACCATCATGTCACCAAGAGCTATGACGTAACAATCACGTCATCAGGAGCCCTGACGTAACTAACACGTCACTAAGAGCTCTGATGTCACCATTACGTCACCAACAACAATGACGACATTTGCTCCCACTTAAGATTTTACATATCTGTATTGAACTTCGTTTTTGCGGTAATTTTCATCATATTTATTCCCTTCAACAACAGACCTTCGTGTAAAATTTATTCCGTTTGATTTGTTTTAATGTTAATCTAAATATTTAATGCCTGTGTTTAGGTTTTTCCCGAAGAGTTGCACGTCATTGCTTTTGATTCTGTAATGAATTGTGCGTGTTGAATGATGCGGTCGTAGCGAAGTGAGAATGTTTGTACTTTTAGGCACGGTCCTGGCACTGTTAGGCACGATCCTGGCACTGTTAGGCACGGTCCTGGCACTGCTAGGCACGGTCCTGGCACTGCTAGGCACGGTCCTGGCACTGCTAGGCACGGTCCTGGCACTGCTAGGCACGGTCCTGGCACTGCTAGGCACGGTCCTGGCACCTTCACTGTTCCTCATTCCGGTGTTAGACACAAATATCAAAACTTGTCACAATAAACACTGAAATTGCCTCAGTAGAAAACGGAAAAATTACAGATAACAATATTTTCTTAGCTTGAAGGAAGATAACATGATCAGTGTGCAGGGGAAGATAACATGATCAGTGTGCAGGGGAAGATAACATGGTCAGTGTGCAGGGGAAGATAACATGGTCAGTGTGCAGGGGAAGATAACATGGTCAGTGTGCAGGGGAAGATAACATGATCAGTGTGCAGGGGAAGATAACATGGTCAGTGTGCAGGGGAAGATAACATGATCAGTGTGCAGGGGAAGATAACATGGTCAGTGTGCAGGGGAAGATAACATGGTCAGTGTGCAGGGGAAGATAACATGATCAGTGTGCAGGGGAAGATAACATGATCAGTGTGCAGGGGAAGATAACATGATCAGTGTGCAGGGGAAGATAACATGATCAGTGTGCAGGGGAAGATAACATGATCAGTGTGCAGGGGAAGATAACATGATCAGTGTGCAGGGGAAGATAACATGGTCAGTGTGCAGGGGAAGATAACATGGTCAGTGTGCAGGGGAAGATAACATGGTCAGTGTGCAGGGGAAGATAACATGATCAGTGTGCAGGGGAAGATAACATGGTCAGTGTGCAGGGGAAGATAACATGGTCAGTGTGCAGGGGAAGATAACATGATCAGTGTGCAGGGGAAGATAACATGGTCAGTGTGCAGGGGAAGATAACATGGTCAGTGTGCAGGGGAAGATAACATGATCAGTGTGCAGGGGAAGATAACATGGTCAGTGTGCAGGGGAAGATAACATGATCAGTGTGCAGGGGAAGATAACATGATCAGTGTGCAGGGGAAGATAACATGATCAGTGTGCAGGGGAAGATAACATGATCAGTGTGCAGGGGAAGATAACATGATCAGTGTGCAGGGGAAGATAACATGATCAGTGTGCAGGGGAAGATAACATGATCAGTGTGCAGGGGAAGATAACATGGTCAGTGTGCAGGGGAAGATAACATGGTCAGTGTGCAGGGGAAGATAACATGGTCAGTGTGCAGGGGAAGATAACATGATCAGTGTGCAGGGGAAGATAACATGGTCAGTGTGCAGGGGAAGATAACATGGTCAGTGTGCAGGGGAAGATAACATGATCAGTGTGCAGGGGAAGATAACATGGTCAGTGTGCAGGGGAAGATAACATGATCAGTGTGCAGGGGAAGATAACATGGTCAGTGTGCAGGGGAAGATAACATGGTCAGTGTGCAGGGGAAGATAACATGATCAGTGTGCAGGGGAAGATAACATGATCAGTGTGCAGGGGAAGATAACATGATCAGTGTGCAGGGGAAGATAACATGGTCAGTGTGCAGGGGAAGATAACATGATCAGTGTGCAGGGGAAGATAACATGATCAGTGTGCAGGGGAAGATAACATGATCAGTGTGCAGGGGAAGATAACATGATCAGTGTGCAGGGGAAGATAACATGATCAGTGTGCAGGGGAAGATAACATGATCAGTGTGCAGGGGAAGATAACATGATCAGTGTGCAGGGGAAGATAACATGATCAGTGTGCGGGGGAAGATAACATGATCAGTGTGCAGGGGAAGATAACAGGATCAGTGTGCAGGGGAAGATAACATGATCAGTGTGCAGGGGAAGATAACATGATCAGTGTGCAGGGGAAGATAACATGATCAGTGTGCAGGGGAAGATAACATGATCAGTGTGCAGGGGAAGATAACATGATCAGTGTGCAGGGGAAGATAACATGATCAGTGTGCAGGGGAAGATAACATGATCAGTGTGCAGGGGAAGATAACATGATCAGTGTGCGGGGGAAGATAACATGATCAGTGTGCGGGGGAAGATAACAGGATCAGTGTGCGGGGGAAGATAACATGATCAGTGTGCGGGTGAAGATAACATGATCAGTGTGCGGGTGAAGATAACATGATCAGTGTGCAGGGGAAGATAACATGATCAGTGTGCAGGGGAAGATAACATGATCAGTGTGCAGGGGAAGATAACATGATCAGTGTGCAGGGGAAGATAACATGATCAGTGTGCAGGGGAAGATAACATGATCAGTGTGCAGGGGAAGATAACATGATCAGTGTGCAGGGGAAGATAACATGATCAGTGTGCAGGGGAAGATAACATGATCAGTGTGCAGGGGAAGATAACATGATCAGTGTGCAGGGGAAGATAACATGATCAGTGTGCAGGGGAAGATAACATGATCAGTGTGCAGGGGAAGATAACATGATCAGTGTGCAGGGGAAGATAACATGATCAGTGTGCAGGGGAAGATAACATGATCAGTGTGCAGGGGAAGATAACATGATCAGTGTGCAGGGGAAGATAACATGATCAGTGTGCAGGGGAAGATAACATGATCAGTGTGCGGGGGAAGATAACATGATCAGTGTGCGGGGGAAGATAACAGGATCAGTGTGCGGGGGAAGATAACATGATCAGTGTGCGGGTGAAGATAACATGATCAGTGTGCGGGTGAAGATAACATGATCAGTGTGCAGGGGAAGATAACATGATCAGTGTGCAGGGGAAGATAACATGATCAGTGTGCAGGGGAAGATAACATGATCAGTGTGCAGGGGAAGATAACATGGTCAGTGTGCAGGGGAAGATAACATGATCAGTGTGCAGGGAAGATAACATGATCAGTGTGCAGGGGAAGATAACATGATCAGTGTGCAGGGGAAGATAACATGATCAGTGTGCAGGGGAAGATAACATGATCAGTGTGCAGGGGAAGATAACATGATCAGTGTGCAGGGGAAGATAACATGATCAGTGTGCAGGGGAAGATAACATGATCAGTGTGCAGGGGAAGATAACATGATCAGTGTGCAGGGGAAGATAACATGATCAGTGTGCAGGGGAAGATAACATGGTCAGTGTGCATGGGAAGATAACATGATCAGTGTGCAGGGGAAGATAACATGATCAGTGTGCAGGGGAAGATAACATGATCAGTGTGCAGGGGAAGATAACATGATCAGTGTGCGGGGGAAGATAACAGGATCAGTGTGCGGGGGAAGATAACATGATCAGTGTGCAGGTGAAGATAACATGATCAGTGTGCGGGTGAAGATAACATGATCAGTGTGCAGGGGAAGATAACATGATCAGTGTGCAGGGGAAGATAACATGATCAGTGTGCAGGGGAAGATAACATGATCAGTGTGCAGGGGAAGATAACATGGTCAGTGTGCAGGGGAAGATAACATGATCAGTGTGCAGGGAAGATAACATGATCAGTGTGCAGGGGAAGATAACATGATCAGTGTGCAGGGGAAGATAACATGATCAGTGTGCAGGGGAAGATAACATGATCAGTGTGCAGGGGAAGATAACATGATCAGTGTGCAGGGGAAGATAACATGATCAGTGTGCAGGGGAAGATAACATGATCAGTGTGCAGGGGAAGATAACATGATCAGTGTGCAGGGGAAGATAACATGGTCAGTGTGCAGGGGAAGATAACATGGTCAGTGTGCAGGGGAAGATAACATGGTCAGCGTGCAGGGGAAGATAACATGGTCAGCGTGCAGGGGAAGATAACATGGTCAGTGTGCAGGGGAAGATAACATGATCAGTGTGCAGGGGAAGATAACATGATCAGTGTGCAGGGGAAGATAACATGATCAGTGTGCAGGGGAAGATAACATGATCAGTGTGCGGGGGAAGATAACATGATCAGTGTGCGGGGGAAGATAACATGATCAGTGTGCAAAGGAAGATGACATGATCAGTGTGCAAAGGAAGATGACATGATCAGTGTGCAAAGGAAGATGACATGATCAGTGTGCAGATGAAGATAACATGATCAGGATGCAGGGGAAAATAACATGATCAGTGTGCAGGGGAAGATGACATGATCAGTGTGCAAAGGAAGATGACATGATCAGTGTGCAGGGGAAGATAACATGATCAGTGTGCAGGGGAAGATAACATGATCAGTGTGCAGGGGAAGATAACATGATCAGTGTGCAGGGGAAGATAACATGATCAGGATGCAGGGGAAAATAACATGATCAGTGTGCAGGGGAAGATAACATGATCAGTGTGCAAAGGAAGATGACATGATCAGTGTGCAGGGGAAGATAACATGATCAGTGTGCAGGGGAAGATAACATGATCAGGATGCAGGGGAAAATAACATGATCAGCGTACATGGGAAGATAACATGATCAGTGTGCAAAGGAAGATAACATGATCAGGATGCAGGGGAAGATAACATGATCAGTGTGCATGGGAAGATAACATGATCAGGATGCAGGGGAAGATAACATGATCAATGTGCATGGGAAGATAACATGATCAGGATGCAGGGGAAGATAACATGATCAGTGTGCATGGGAAGATAACATGATCAGGATGCAGGGGAAGATAACATGATCAGTGTGCATGGGAAGATAACATGATCAGGATGCAAGGGAAGATAACATGATCAGTGTGCATGGGAAGATAACATGATCAGGATGTAGGGGAAGATAACATGATCAGTGTGCATGGGAAGATAACATGATTAGGATGCATGGGAAGATAACATGATCAGTGTACATGGGAAGATAACATGATCAGGATGCAGGGGAAGATAACATGGTCAGTGTGCATGGGAAGATAACATGGTCAGTGTGCATGGGAAGATAACATGATCAGGATGCAGGGGAAGATAACATGATCAGGATGCAGGGGAAGATAACATGATCAGGATGCAGGGGAAGATAACATGATCAGGATGCAGGGGAAGATAACATAAGTGTGCATTGGAGAATAACATGACGAGCCTGGCCCATGGCCGGGCTCCATGAGTAGAAAGACTCTCGAAACTCATCAAAGGTATATGATCAGTGTGCTGGGGACGATAACATGGTCAGTGTGCATTGGAAGATAAGATCAACGGAGACAAATTTCAACGGCTTAGACAGGGAAAAGAACAGTGAATAGCAAACAATTACAGGATTCAAAACTCAGGCAGACCATATCATGAAACAAGAAACATGAAAGATTTAGGCGAACTCAATAAAATAGATTTATATTGATAAACCAGCGAGTGACACGCAAGTGTCACCCTTGAGAAGGGTTGTCAAGGTGGTGGCCGATCATCCTTGATAGTAAAAAATGTTTTAGATCAAGAACATAGAGTACTTTAATCAGAGTTATTGGTACAAGGGCCATGAAGATGGCAGGGTGGATTATGAGAACTTTCAAAACGGGAGAGGTTACGTCAGTGATGGTGCTGTTGAAGTGAGTTGTGCTCACACGTCTGAAATATTTGACACTCAAGGCTCCTTTCAAGGGTAGAGCAATATTACAGCCGAGAAAACTACGTAGGTTGTTTACTATCTGAATAGAATCATTAAAGCATGTAAATTAATGGGAAGGCATCAGAACATTTTTTTGTATAGTGTATAAAATGGAGTGAGGGAGTGAGACACAACCAGACACAGACCTGACAGTATATACGTGACAACATTTGAGGAGTGAGGTCTCTAATCTACAGAGTGCATCATGCGTGTCCAAGACTCGTAATAACCTGGTACGAAATATTGTGGAGAGAGAATTTTTTTAAGAGGAAACCAGACCACTCTGAAAAAGGTGTCATGACATGAAAGTTGTAATGGCTATGTAGGCATGCGGACTTCTGGCAACAGCAGTGTGATTGATCAGGTAGTCAGCAAGAAAGTTTGGTCTCAAAATGAGTTGCGTGGGTACAAGAACCCTCGACACAGGTATGATAGGTAGGGTTGGTGAGAGTGGGAAATAGAAATAAATCGTGAAGGGATACAAGTGTGTTACCAGTTGTCAGCCACTTGTCAATACTTTTTTGTGTGTGTGCGTGTGTGTGTGTACACTCACCGAAATGTGTTTTCAGGGCTCCGAGAGACTGCTCCTGGCCCTGGCTTCCAGACTAGTTTGATTGGCATAATTGACTTCTGGCCTCTTGAGTCTTATCATATCTACTCTTGAAGCTGTGTATCGAGTTTGCCTCCACCACTGCCTCATCCAAGTCATTCCACTTTTCAACCATCCTGAGACTAAAGAAATACTTCTTCACATTCCTGTGGCTCATCTGTGTCTTCAGATTCCACTTGTATCCTCTTGATCCTGGTTCTCTTAATTTAGTCTGTCCCAATCTGCTCTGTCATTTCCTTAAGTTCCTTCAGTTTCTCAATGTATTCCTCTCAGTTCTGGTACCAGCCTGCTTGCAAACTTTTGAATCTTTTCGAGTTCGTCAAGTGCTGACTAGGTATGGGCTCCATGCTGTGGCTTCATATTCAGTGACTGGCCTAACATGTGTCGTATATAAGGTTTGAAAGATTATTCAAGTTCTTGAATCTATCCTGCGGTTTGTTAATCTTGCATACGCTGAGGATGTGCATTTCTGTCAATATGCTCGGTGTTATATTTATCCCCAGCTCTTTACTCTTTATATATTTAGATTCTCTTCGCAGGTCTGCCCTCGCATTTGCTTGGGTTGAAATCGAGAAGCCATTTGTTCGACCACATTTGCAGTGTGTCGAGGAGTGTCTGGCGTTTACCACTTTCCTGTTCCTATTCTCATAAACTGCACAATTTGCAAATACGCAGGATTCCTTCCTTCTGGTAGGTCATTTGGAACTTTAGTGGTTCTAGTAGTGATCCCTGCGGAATACCACTTGTTACTCTATCTCATTCTTCTGTCTCATTCCTTACTGTTACTCTCCTCCTTTCATTCAGGTACTATATTTTCCACTGGGGCACTGTCTTTTAACCCTTCCTGTTAATCAACTTTCTGGAGTAATCTCTGGTGTGGTACTGTATCAGATGCTTTCGTCCAATCCAAGAAGATGCAGTCCACCCAACCTTGTCTCTCTGTGACTCTGAGGTAGAATTTCAGCACAATTGTTATACAGGATTATCCATCACTAAATGCATGCTTTTCTATTGTAAAGAATCTCCTTTACAAGTGCTTTACTATCTTGCTCACAGTCTTCTACAGGACTTAAGACATTGTGTGTGTGTTAGAGATACTGGCCTATATATATGCCATGCGCTGGCATGGCAAGACGTGTGGCGGGCTAGCTGCGGGATTTTCAATTATAAGTCCGGATCAACGAGGCTGACCAGGTTAAGACTCAACAGGACTTATTGTGAATACTCTGGGAAGATTCCAGTGAAGCGAGAAGACATTTCAAAGCACCGTTTCAAGGTAAATTGTGGAAGTGTTGTGCTGTTTGTGAATGTTGGTGAGTGATGGTGGTAGTGAGGAAGACGGCCAGTGGAGGTGTGGGGGAGTACAAGGCCTACACTGTATATGAGTACCGGCCAAGATTATCGTACATACAAACCTCGAAAAGCTCTTATAAAAACATCTATATCCAGCACCATGCTTCCAGTTAACGTGGAAATGATTGTGTCGATGCATGGACTTTTTAAAGGCTTATGTTATGGAAAAACAATGTGAAATTAATGTTAACGAGGGAGTGACCAGTCAGTGCATCCACCCCCACGTCACGGGGGTGGGTGGAAGAGGTGGGATGTGTAACTAGATGGTGAGTGAACACATTGGTTCAGCAGTGCCCATACCCACATTGTTCATAGTGTACATGGGAAACAAATAAAGTTGTGTGTATTGTAAGACAGTGTGAACAATATATAGTGTGCAAGTCCATGTGTATTGTACTCCCCGGGATAACCCCACTCAACCTGCGCCTCCCCCACCTAATTCCCAAGGGAAGTTTTCCCCTTCCCCTCCCGGCCCCTCAAACTCCACCAGGCCACCACGGTCAAGTTCACTACCTTCCACGCACCATACCCACCCAGCATGTCATATTCCACTCCTATTGTCTAGTCTAGCAGATGGATGCCAACCAGGAGGAAGCAAGCAGCCAGGGAAATGGCACGGCTGGCAATACTAGGAGAGGCAAGTGTCGGTCATGCTTACAGCTTCGTTGTCTCAACTCTAATGGTTTCCTCCGCAAACACGGTAGTTGCCCTGGTTCAGGATGTCCTCCTGTGGAAAGTGATGATCCAGAGCCACCTCAGGCACCTGAACCTACTCCAACAGATTTTATCTCATCAGACAATCTCTTGGAAGCAATTAAAGCAACAGGTACGAGGACACTCACACATATTCCCAAAGCAGCCCGTCCACACGCAGCTGGGAAACTTACAGACCTCCTGAAAAAAGTAAACGATGGTTCCACTATCTTAAATGCTCCACCAACCATCAAGGCATGGCACAACTTGCTACTTTTTGGCAATGTCTGCTTAGCTGTGCCGGAAAGAAGGGGAAAGAGGCTAGCCTCAATGATAATTAAATCCTTAAGAGATTTTCCTAGAGTTGATAACCTCATTCACCTTCCCCGTCAACACAAAAAAGGGAGAGGCAGAACCCCCACTCACTCTACTGACAGTGAAAAAGTCAGAGTCCAGGTGAGCAAGAAAATTGAAGAGGGCAACACAGTGGGGGCAATCAGAATTATTACCAGTGAAGATACAGTTGCTCCCAGGGATGCTGACACGGCTGAAGCACTTAGAGGAAAGCACCCTGCCAGGGAAACCAGTGGCACCAACAGTTCCAACACCTCTGTCCCCACTATGGAACCATTGATTGTGGAAGACTCAGACATTTACAAAGCAATAATGTCGTTCCCATCTGGCTCTGCTGGGGGTTACACTGGAATAAGGCCACAGCATTTAAAGGAAATGGTTAATCCAGTTATTGGGGAAATTGCAGAGACACTGCTTTCAGAGATCACAAGGTTCGTCAACAATTCCTTGGCTGGTCTGATTCCTGATGAAATTAGACCTTTCTTTTTTGGTGCAACACTTTGTGCACTTAAAAAGAAGGATGGAGGAATTCGGCCA
>NC_091364.1:9117735-9260235 GCF_038502225.1 Cherax quadricarinatus | reverse complement strand
TATATAATTTATATATATATATTATATATATATATTTATATATATATATATTATATATATTTATATATATATATTTTATATATATATATATATTTATATATATATATATATATTATATTATATATATATATTATATATATATTATATATATATATATATATATATATTATATATATATATATATATTATATATATATTCTGTTCCAGCAGCTCAGTGCGGCTGTTCAAAGGGGTAATGCCTGCTGTATTTTGGGCACGCGCCCCATCTGTGAGGAGCTGGATGAGATTTTCTCCTTATAATCGGTGATACACACGTAACAACATGTACCTTATATGCCACCTTTATATCAACAATGTATCTCTTAAATCTTCTGTACCATATTATGTAATAAAATATTCCTATTAGTAAAAAAAATATATATGAAAAGATGGGGTGGTAGGGGAAGTGGAATATTCAAACGGCTTCAGGAAGAAATCCAAATATTCTTCCTTTAAGCTTTTTTATCCACTTCTCCGAGGCTATGGGTCCCACAATTTACACCAGAGGTGGACCCCATCGTATATATATATATATATATATATATATATATATATATATATATATATATATATATATATATATATATATATATATATATATATAGTGCCCAATAGGTAAAACTTGCGATATTGGCTTAAATAGCAATGTTCTTCTTGCCGAATAAGGCAAGCCAAAATTTTTGTATACAATAATTTCGCAAAAATCATTGCGAGCCTAACGAAAAAAATATTTCTTTGTGTTTGTTAATTATTAAATTATTGTAAACTTGTATAAATGTATTTAGTTGGATTAGGCTAAATTAAATTTAGCTTGTTATAATAATGTTAGGTAAGTTTTCTAAGGCTCTTTTGGTACAAAATTATTAATTTTTACATTAACATAAATGAAAAAAATACATCTTTAAACGTATAAGAGAAAATTGTAGAAAGGACTTAATTTTAAATAAGTTCTTGCTAATTGACCAGTTTTATGTATTTGGCACGACATTATATATATATATATATATATATATATATATATATATATATATATATATATATATATATATATATATATATATATATATATTGGGTGTGGGGCACTACATTTACTTTATTAAAATTTTATGGCACTTATCCTGATGTATTCCTTTGTTGTTGGGTCACATACCTGCTGTGTTAGTTACCATTTTGCACATGTCGATTAGACACTAGGCCTGTTGTGTTCGTGTGCGCCCGCGCACGTGTGTGTGTGGGGGGGGGTTGGAGACTGGTACTATGCGGGTGGTGACCATTGTGAGCCACTCTGCTGAGTCTTAAAGAAAGATGTCGCTTCATAACCGTGGCGCCACGACCTGTCTCCTCACTCTCACATTTTTATACTCCTCTTACATCTCTCTCCTGCTGTCTCAGGCCTCTCTCATGTCTTAACGTCTCTCTCCACACCTATCTTAGGTCTCTCTCCGAGACTGGTAGGATGGATAATGAGAACATTCAAGACAAGAGATGCCAAACCAGTGATGATCCTTTTTAAATCACTTGTTCTCTCTAGACTGGAATATTGCTGTACATTAACATCTCCATTCAAGGCAGGTGAAATTGCAGATCTTGAGAATGTACAGAGAACCTTTACTGCACATATAAGTTCCATCAAACACCTGAACTAACGGAAACGTTTGGAAGCACTTGACTTGTACTCACTGGAGCGCAGGCGAGAGAGATATCATAATCTACACCTGGAAGATTCTGGAGGGACTGGTCCCTAATCTGTACACAGAAATCACTCCCTACGAAAGCAAAAGACTTAGCAGGCGATGCAACATACCCCCAGTGAAAAGTAGGGGCGTCATTAGTATATTAAGAGAAAACGCATTAAGTGTCCTGGGCCCAAGACTGTTCAACAGCCTCCCACCAGCTATAAGGGGAATTACCAGTAGACCCCTGGTTGTCTTCAAGAGGGAAGTGAACAGATACCTAAAGTCAGTGCCGGATCAGCCGGGCTGTGGTTCGTATGTTGGACTACTTGCGGCCAGCAGTAACAGCCTTGTTGATCAAGCCCTGATCCACCAGAAGGTCTGGTCATGGACCGGGCCGCGGGGGCGTTGATCCCCGGAATACCCTCCAGGTAGATAGCCACCTATCTTCGGTCTCTCTCTCCACCTGTCTTAGGTATCTCTCATAATGTCTGGTGGTCTGGTGTGTGGTGGTGGTGCCTGGCCTAGTGTCGGTGAGCCATGGGACCACCGTGGTCTTGAGAGTTACGCTAGCAAATGAGTGGTCGGTCTTTAATGTGAGGGGGGAGGGAGAGGGCCTGGGGTTGTGGAGTGGGGGGAGCAGGCTGGCGTGCCACGACCCCTCTTTGTCCGCCATATTGATTTTTACCCCAGTAATCTGCACCCCTCTCCCCCCATTTCCAGGACCATCGCCTAGTGGAGAGGTTTCAGTCCTCTCCCCCAGGCTGGAGAGGTTTCAGTCCTCTCCTCCCCATGGCCGGAGAGGTTTCAGTCCTTTCCCCAGGCTGGAGGGGTTTTGGTCCTCTCCTCCCCCAGACTGGAGAGGTTTCGGTCCTTCCTCAGGCTGTAGAGGTTTCAGTCCTCTTTCCCCTAGACTGGAGAGGTTTCAGTCCTCTTTCCCCTAGACTGGAGAGGTTTCAGTCCTCTTTCCCCTAGACTGGAGAGGTTTCAGTCCTCTTTCCCCTAGACTGGAGAGGTTTCAGTCCTCTTTTCCCTAGACTGGAGAGGCTTCGGTCCTCTTTTTCCCTAGACTGGAGAGGTTTCAGTCCTCTTTTCCCTAGACTGGAGAGGTTTCAGTCCTCTTTTCCCTAGACTGGAGAGGTTTCAGTCCTCTTCCCCCTAGACTAGAGAGGTTTCAGTCCTCTTCCCCCTAGACTAGAGAGGTTTCAGTCCTCTTCCCCCTAGACTAGAGAGGTTTCAGTTCTCTTTCCCCTAGACTGGAGGAGTTTGTCCTCTTTCCCCTAGACTGGAGAGGTTTCAGTCCTCTTTCCTCTAGACTGGAGAGGTTTCAATCCTCTTTCCCCTAGACTGGACAGGTTTCAGTCCTCTTTCCCCTAGACTGGAGAGGTTTCATTCCTCTTTCCCCTAGACTGGAGAGGTTTCAGTCCTCTTTCCCCTAGACTGGAGAGGTTTCAGTCCTCTTTCCCCTAGACTGGAGAAGTTTGTCCTCTTTTCCCTAGACTGGAGAGGTTTCAGTCCTCCTTTTCCCTAGACTGGAGAGGTTTCAGTCCTCTTTCCCCTAGACTGGAGAGGTTTCAGTCCTCTTTCCCCTAGACTGGAGAGGTTTCAGTCCTCTTCCCCCTAGACTAGAGAGGTTTCAGTCCTCTTTCCTCTAGACTGGAGAGGTTTCAGTCCTCTTTCCTCTAGACTGGAGAGGTTTCAGTCCTCTTTCCCCTAGACTGGAGGAGTTTGTCCTCTTTCCCCTAGACTGGAGGAGTTTGTCCTCTTTCTCCTAGACTGGAGAGGTTTCAGTCCTCTTTCCTCTAGACTGGAGAGGTTTCAGTCCTCTTTCCTCTAGACTGGAGAGGTTTCAGTCCTCTTTCCCCTAGACTGGAGAGGTTTCAGTCCTCTTTCCCCTAGACTGGAGAGGTTTCAGTCCTCTTTCCCCTAGACTGGAGAGGTTTCAGTCCTCTTTCCCCTAGACTGGAGAGGTTTCAGTTCTCTTTCCCCTAGACTGGAGAGGTTTCAGTTCTCTTTTTCCCTAGACTGGAGAGGTTTCAGTCCTCTTTTCCCTAGACTGGAGAGGTTTCAGTCCTCTTTCCCCTAGACTGGAGAGGTTTCAGTCCTCTTTCCCCTAGACTGGAGAAGTTTGTCCTCTTTTCCCTAGACTGGAGAGGTTTCAGTCCTCTTTTCCCTAGACTGGAGAGGTTTCAGTCCTCTTTCCCCTAGACTGGAGAGGTTTCAGTCCTCTTTCCCCTAGACTGGAGGGGTTTCAGTCCTCTTCCCCCTAGACTAGAGAGGTTTCAGTCCTCTTTCCTCTAGACTGGAGAGGTTTCAGTCCTCTTTCCTCTAGACTGGAGAGGTTTCAGTCCTCTTTCCCCTAGACTGGAGGAGTTTGTCCTCTTTCCCCTAGACTGGAGGAGTTTGTCCTCTTTCTCCTAGACTGGAGAGGTTTCAGTCCTCTTTCCTCTAGACTGGAGAGGTTTCAGTCCTCTTTCCTCTAGTCTGGAGAGGTTTCAGTCCTCTTTCCCCTAGACTGGAGAGGTTTCAGTCCTCTTTCCCCTAGACTGGAGAGGTTTCAGTCCTCTTTCCCCTAGACTGGAGAGGTTTCAGTCCTCTTTCCCCTAGACTGGAGAGGTTTCAGTTCTCTTTCCCCTAGACTGGAGAGGTTTCAGTTCTCTTTTTCCCTAGACTGGAGAGGTTTCAGTCCTCTTTTCCCTAGACTGGAGAGGTTTCAGTCCTCTTTTCCCTAGAC
The DNA here is from genome assembly GCF_038502225.1 of Cherax quadricarinatus. Lineage (NCBI taxonomy): Eukaryota > Metazoa > Arthropoda > Malacostraca > Decapoda > Parastacidae > Cherax > Cherax quadricarinatus. Next base: position 9,255,789 of record NC_091364.1, on the reverse strand, counting down.
TGGAGAGGTTTCAGTCCTCTTTCCCCTAGACTGGAGAGGTTTCAGTCCTCTTTCCCCTAGACTGGAGAGGTTTCAGTCCTCTTTCCCCTAGACTGGAGAGGTTTCAGTCCTCTTTCCCCTAGACTGGAGAGGTTTCAGTCCTCTTTCCCCTAGACTGGAGAGGTTTCAGTCCTCTTTCCCCTAGACTGGAGAGGTTTCAGTCCTCTTTCCCCTAGACTGGAGAGGTTTCAGTCCTCTTTCCCCTAGACTGGAGAGGTTTCAGTCCTCTTTCCCCTAGACTGGAGAGGTTTCAGTCCTCTTTCCCCTAGACTGGAGAGGTTTCAGTCCTCTTTCCCCTAGACTGGAGAGGTTTCAGTCCTCTTTCCCCTAGACTGGAGAGGTTTCAGTCCTCTTTCCCCTAGACTGGAGAGGTTTCAGTCCTCTTTCCCCTAGACTGGAGAGGTTTCAGTCCTCTTTCCCCTAGACTGGAGAAGTTTGTCCTCTTTTCCCTAGACTGGAGAGGTTTCAGTCCTCTTTTCCCTAGACTGGAGAGGTTTCAGTCCTCTTTTCCCTAGACTGGAGAGGTTTCAGTCCTCTTTTCCCTAGACTGGAGAGGTTTCAGTCCTCTTTTCCCTAGACTGGAGAGGTTTCAGTCCTCTTTTCCCTAGACTGGAGAGGTTTCAGTCCTCTTTCCCCTAGACTGGAGAGGTTTCAGTCCTCTTTCCCCTAGACTGGAGAGGTTTCAGTCCTCTTTTTCCCTGGACTGGAGGTTTCAGTCCTCTTTTCCCTAGACTGGAGAGGTTTCAGACCTCTTTTCCCTAGACTGGAGAGGTTTCAGACCTCTTTTCCCTAGACTGGAGAGGTTTCAGTCCTCTTTCCCCTATACTGGAGAGGTTTCAGTCCTCTTCCCCCTAGACTAGAGGGGTTTCAGTCCTCTTCCCCCTAGACTGGAGGAGTTTGTCCTCTTTCCCCTAGACTGGAGGAGTTTGTCCTCTTTCCCCTAGACTGGAGGAGTTTGTCCTCTTTCTCCTAGACTGGAGAGGTTTCAGTCCTCTTTCCTCTAGACTGGAGAGGTTTCAGTCCTCTTTTCCTTTAGACTGGAGAGGTTTCAGTCCTCTTCCCCCTAGACTGGAGAGGTTTCAGTCCTCTTCCCCCTAGACTAGAGAGGTTTCAGTCCTCTTTCCCCTAGACTGGAGAGGTTTCAGTCCTCTTTTCCCTAGACTGGAGAGGTTTCAGACCTCTTTTCCCTAGACTGGAGGAGTTTGTCCTCTTTCCCCTAGACTGGAGGAGTTTGTCCTCTTTCCCCTAGACTGGAGGAGTTTGTCCTCTTTCTCCTAGACTGGAGAGGTTTCAGACCTCTTTTCCCTAGACTGGAGAGGTTTCAGACCTCTTTTCCCTAGACTGGAGAGGTTTCAGACCTCTTTTCCCTAGACTGGAGAGGTTTCAGTCCTCTTTCCTCTAGACTGGAGAGGTTTCAGTCCTCTTTCCCCTAGACTGGAGAGGTTTCAGTCCTCTTTCCCCTAGACTGGAGAGGTTTCAGTCCTCTTTCCCCTAGACTCGAGAGGTTTCAGTTCTCTTTCCCCTAGACTGGAGAGGTTTCAGTCCTCTTTTTCCCTAGACTGGAGAGGTTTCAGTCCTCTTCCCTAGACTGGAGAGGTTTCAGTCCTCTTTTCCCTAGACTGGAGAGGCTTCAGTCCTCTTTTCCCTAGACTGGAGAGGCTTCAGTCCTCTTCCCCCTAGACTGGAGAGGTTTCAGTCCTCTTCCCCCTAGACTGGAGAGGTTTCAGTCCTCTTCCCCCTAGACTAGAGAGGTTTCAGTCCTCTTTCCCCTAGACTGGAGAAGTTTCAGTCCTCTTCCCCCTAGACGAGAGAGGTTTCAGTCCTCTTTCCCCTCAGGCTGGAGAGGTTTCAGTCCTCTTTCCCCTCAGGCTGGAGAGGTTTCAGTCCTCTTCCCCTCAGGCTGGAGAGGCTCAAGTTCTCTCCCCCGTTGGTTGGAGATGCTTCGACACCCCTTTCCTTCCATCCCCCCAGCCTGGACAGCCTAAGCTCCCCCGACTCCCTCCACCCCTGTAAACTACCGCCATCTGCTGGAGGTATTTCAGCAGTTCCCCCCCCCCCCCCGCACTCCCTCTGAAGAGCTCCACTACCAGCTGGAGAGGCTTCAGAACAATCCCATCCCCTTGAATACCATCACCAGCTGCTGCCGAGGCTTCACTACACCATTCGTCGCCTTTCCCAGAAACCTCCAGAGGTGCTGATGGATCTTGGTGTTAGTAGTGGTGGTCTTCCATCTGGTATGGTGAGAGAAGGATTGCAGGTGTTGGGAAGGATTTATGAATGCCAGGGTGAGACTGGTATGCTGAGAGAAGGATTGCAGGTGTTGGGAAGGATTTATGAATGCCAGGGAGAGACTGGTATGCTGAGAGGAGGATTGCAGGTGTTGGGAAGGATTTATGAATGCCAGGGAGAGACTGGTATGCTGAGAGGAGGATTGCAGGTGTTGGGAAGGATTTATGAATGCCAGGGTGAGACTGGTATGCTGAGAGAAAGATTGCAGGTGTTGGGAAGGATTTATGAATGCCAGGGAGAGACTGGTATGCTGAGAGGAGGATTGCAGGTGTTGGGAAGGATTTATGAATGCCAGGGAGAGACTGGTATGCTGAGAGGAGGATTGCAGGTGTTGGGAAGGATTTATGAATGCCAGGGAGAGACTGGTATGCTGAGAGGAGGATTGCAGGTGTTGAGAAGGATTTATGAATGCCAGGGAGTGACTGGTATGCTGAGAGGAGGATTGCAGGTGTTGAGAAGGATTTAAGAATGCCAGGGAGAGATTGGTGTACTGAGAGCAGGATTGCGGGTGTTGGGAAGGATTTAAGAACCTGGGAAGAGACTGGGGGCTGTGATTGGACATTTATCTGCTGGGAATAATTTAGCCACGTGTGAAATTTGGGGAATTTATCTGGGGAGGTTTTAACAACCGCTAGTTGTTTTTTCTTCTGCTTCTCTACTGCTTAAGTTTCTCCTTCTCATTCTTTTTTTGTTTTGCTTCTTCCTCTTCTTGGTACCTTCAGACTAAGCAAACACTAGGACACATTAGAAAACGTTTCGGTCCTGGGACCTTGATCACTTGTAACACAGAGGTTCAATGAAGAGTATATACAGTATATATACTATCTATTGAACCTCTGTGTGTTAGAAGTGATTAAAGTCCCAGAACCGAAACGTTTTCTAATAAATATATCTTAGTGTTTGCTCATGTGTCCTTTTAAAACAATTTATCGGTATCTGTTAAGACCAGTTGATTATCTCTGTATTCACTGCGCACTCTGCTTTTTATTATGTGTATTTTTGCATCGTTTGTCGAGCCTCTGACTCTTGTAGGGAATAATTTCGGTGTGCAGATTTGGGATCACTCTTTCCTGAATTTGCCAGATGTAAATTATGATGCATCTTTCTCGCTTGCGTTGTAAAGAGTACGGTTGTAGGGACCTAAGGCATTACCAATAATTAAAGTGCTTGATTGAATTTATATGATATGAGAAGTGAAGGTTCGCTGTATATTCTCCAGATCTGTGATTTCGCTTGCCGTAAAGGGTTAGTATACAACAGTATTACATCGTTGGCTTGTCACCTAATGTTTTGAAGGTTCTAGTTATCCAGTCTCATTTTCCTTGCGTGTGTAATAACACTAAATGATTGAGTGTATTTTATACTCCGTTCCAGTTTTAAATTCTTTATTTTTTCCATAGAGCAACTGAAATTTATCATTGAATATATTGTTGTCTCTTGCCCATTGGAAGACCTCTTAATTTCGGTTTGGAGATTTGTTGTGTCCTCGGTGGATGCACTCGTGCAAATTCTAGCCTTGTCTGCAAAGAATGATAGTGTTGATGGTTAAGACATGTGCAGATGTTGGGTATCTTGATTAATGAAACGTTTCGCCAACACAGTGGGAGAAAGTCACAAACATATCTACCTGGGTAAAGAGTACATGAGTATATAGAGTGTGGAGAGTCAGGTGGAGAATGGTGAGTAGGCTTTAATTGAGAAGGACCTGTAAGTGACTGTTTCGGCGGTCACTTGCAGGTCACGACTCACGAAATTGTAATGACACGATTGCAAACAAGCCATACTACGGGCGGGGCTTGAACCCGCGGTTAAAGAGTCGTAAAACTCCTGACCGACGTGTTAGCCACTGAGCCAGCTGGCTGTAATAAGATTCATCCAACTTGCATTTGTGGTCACAGTGGTGCCTATGCTAACCTTCCTATGGTGTATAAATATACCTAGTTGGATAAATCTTATTGTAGCCAGCTGGCCCAGTAGCTAACACGTCGGTCGGGAGTTCTACGACTCTCTAACCGCGGGTTCAAGCCCCGCCCGTGGTATGGTTTACTTACAGATCACGGTGATCACTTACAGGCGAAACATAGTCAGTAAAAGATCGCATTATACTGCATCTGTGTTAATTTTTCCATAGAGGCTGACTGCTTTCTGTCATGTCATTTAATAAGTAACTTGCCATTAACTCAAGATATCTGCACAGAGAACTTTTTATCTCTCTTATCGTGATAAGATAAAAGTTTGGTTGGCCGTGAAACATTTCTGATTACTCATGTTCATTCTTGTGGCATATCCGTGGCCGGTGTTGAGGCTTCTATCCTCACAGACCGACCCTTCCTGGGACCAGTCTTCCGTGGTGACTGCTTCTGGATAAATGAGACACTTGCGCAACATTTGGGGATCTTTATTCTGGAAATGTTTTGCCAAGCAAATGTCCTCTTCTGTCCAGTGCAGAGAAAGGTGGAAGATGAGAAATTTGAAGTGATCAGTCCCTCAGCCTAGAGTCGATGTGTTCAGTACATCACTCTTGAGGAAAGTCATTCTGATACCCTGTACACTGTCACTGTCAGTCTGACAACCTGTACATCATCAGTGTTATTCTGACAACTGTTATACTGACAATCTGTACATCACTATCATTCAGACAACCTGTACACCATCACTATCATTCTGATACCGTTTACGCCACTGTCATTCTGACAACGTGTATACCATCACTGTCATTCTGACAATCTGTATACCATCACTGTCATTCTGACAACGTGTATACCATCACTGTCATTCATCTTATGTACGAAAGGAGGGTGTTGAGGAGTCTTCATTCCTTTAAATTGAATTATCTCTCAGTTAACTCAATCCACCTCTGCTGTGCATCGTCTGCCGAGCCTCCTATTTTTATATGGAGTAATTTCTATGTGTAGATTTGCCGTCAGCCCCTCTACAATTTTCCAGGCATAAATTTTGACGTGTCTTTCTTGACTACTCAATACACAGCTTCAAGAGTAGATAGGACAAGGCCCAACAGGCAAGATATCAGCAATGTGGGTGTGAGTTGGGCCTGACTGGCTTGCGCTATTAGGTTTAATGTGGGGCTCCATCCTTCGTAAATGGATGTGACTTTGACCTGACTGGCTTCTGCCAGTAGCTTGGGCCAGTAGGTAACTTGGACCTGCCTAGCATGGGCCAGTAGGCCTTGTACAGTGCTGCTGCTTATGCCGCTCACAGTGGTGTAGGAGGTGGGGTCAGGAGGAGTCTCTCGACACCTGCCCCCATACACAGGCAGGCGTGGGTAGAAATGGCCTCTACGGAAGAGTTACCACCTGGGTGGGTTGGTGGGTGGTGGTCGAGTAAGTTTAAGGTTTTATCCATTGGATTTCAGAGGTGAGTTGGAGTTTGTTTTTGTGGAGCGTTTGGAGAAGGAATGTGTGGGAGGGTAGTGAGGAAGAGTGGTGGGTGTAGTGTGTGGGAGGGTAGTGACGGAGAGTAGTAAGAGTAGACGTGTGTAGGGGGATAGTGAGGGAGAGTGGTGAGAGTAGAGGTGTGTGGGAGGACAGTGGAGAGCGGCCTACTCGTTGAGGGCTTGGTTATTTGGGCTATTGGTGTTCGCTGCATCCAGTTTAAACTATGCACCACAGCCTAGCTGATAAGGAACTAACTTGAGGAACTTATCAAGTTCCCTCTTGAAGACAGTCAGGGGTTTGTTGGTAATTATCCCTATGTATGAAGGGAGGGAGTTGAAAATTCTTGATCCCCCAACACTCGGTGGAATCTCTTAGTGTACTTGCTACACCCCACAATTTCTGTGGAGGATTTTGCACCTTTCTTTTAGGGTATCAGTATGCAGGTTTAAGACAGTCTTTGTTTACTACTACTATGAGTTCTGTTTGTGAAGTTAAATGTTCATTTGCCCACTTTTCCGGTTATTCCCTCTTTTTTTTTTTTTTTTTTTTGCACGCAGTGTGTGTGTTGTCGCACCATACTCGCACTTCTCGAAGGCTTTTGCACAATCTGGTTACATAACATCAGTATTTAAGTTATCTTGTAGTGCATCCAAGCTCATGTTATAATGTTTGCTTTATTGTGTTCTCTAAATGACAGATCTGATACAATTATTCCTAAATCTTTAATGTGTTCCTTATGTGTTTTGATGTGATCTACATGACTTCTCTTTATACTGTGCTAATTTTTTGTTTTGTAAGACATTAAATATATATAAGCAGCTGAAATTTGTTATCTGTGAACATTGTTATTATAATTTGCTCATTGGAAAACGTTTCGCATGGATCACAAAATATGATACGAGGCTGTGCCTATTTTTTTGTCTGCTATGAGGATAAGAAACAGTAAAGGGGGCAGAACCGTGCCTTTGGGTACTGAACTTTTTACTATCAGGGACTATTTAAGTGTGCAGATCTTAATCAAGTTCTCCTTTATTTTCCAAGTGAAAATTTCATGCTCTAAGGAGTAGCGGCTTTAGCAAGAATTCAGATGTTCCCATTAATTTAGGTGTTTTAACTAAAACGATCAGCGAAAGTTCGTTGTATATTCTCCTGATGTGTAATTTCCACTGATTTTAATGAGACTTGGGGTGCACATTACTCCAGTCGTGAGTGCTACATCATTGGTCGATGTTTTGAATTTGAGATGAGGTGCAGGTGCAACTACACAAGTTCAGTGACCAGTGAGTGGACGGGAAAAGAGTGTAGCATCAATGGCGAGTGAGTGGACGGGCCAAGAGTGCAGCATCAATGGCGAGTGAGTGGACGGGCCAAGAGTGCAGCATCAGTGGCGAGTGAGTGGACTGGCCAAGAGTGCAGCATCAATGGCGAGTGAGTGGACGGGCCAAGAGTGCAGCGTCAGTGGCTAGTCGAGTGGACGGGCCAAGAGTGCAGCATCAATGGCGAGTGAGTGGACGGGCCAAGAGTGCAGCATCAATGGCGAGTGGACGGGCCAAGAGTGCAGCATCAATGGCGAGTTAGTGGACGGGCCAAGAGTGCAGCATCAGTGGCGAGTGAGTGGACAGGCCAAGAGTGCAGCATCAGTGGCCAGTGAGTGGACAGGCCAAGAGTGCAGCATCAATGGCCAGTGAGTGGATAAGCCAAGAGTGCAACATCAATGGCCAATGAGTGGACAGGCCAAGAATGCAGCATCAGTGGCGAGTGAGTGGACAGGCCAAGAGTGCAGCATCAGTGGCGAGTTAATGGACAGGCCAAGAGTGCAGCATCAGTGACCAGTGAGTGGACATTTCAAGAGTATAGCATCAGATAGACTGATAAACATATACATACACACTAGAATGCACACAATGGAGGTTTAGCTGGACAGACATGTATGGAAATTGAGGCCAGCAGTGTGGTTTGTGCACTGCAACAGGGAGTTGTAATGGGGAAGAGGAGGAGATATAAGGTAGGAGAGGCAGGGAGAGAGAAGGAAGAGAATCGTTGGAGGAGGGAGGGAGGGGTGAAGGAGCGACAGGGAAGAAGAGAGTCAAGTAAGGGAGGGAGGGAGGAGGGAGAGGCAAAATCATTGAGGAAAGGAGGGGCTACCAAACCGCTTCTGATCGATTACCAATGAGTGATGTGTCGTTGACGTCCCTTAACCTACCCTCTCTCCCTCCTATACCTCTCCCCACCCCTAATGTTACCCTTTACTAGTCTTAGCTTTGCCCACCCCTAATGTTACCCTCTACTAGCCTTAGCTCTGCTCACCCGTGCCGAATCTAACCTACCCACTTTCCTTTAGATCTGCCCACCCTATCTACTTGAAGTCGATTTCGGGGGTTATCGCCCTCGTGGCCCGGTCCCAGACAAGGCCTACCGGTAGCTGGCTGAATCGATCAGGTTGTTGGTGCCAGCCGTATTCAATCTCAGTATGCACCACAGCCCTCTCATGTGATGCTGAATTAAGGCACTCCTCAAATACCATCATGAAGACAAGTTTGGTGATATTTCTCCTTATGCACGAAGAGAAGGTGCCGAGTCTAGGTCCCTTTACACTCGTTAGGTTCTCTCATAGTGTATTCATTACAACCTTTCTTTTTATTGAAGGTATTTTGCAATGTTTGTAGATTAATTAAGATGTATCTTTTTCGCCCACGTTCCTCTGAGTACACATTGACTCCAGGCTGAGGGACTTATTACCTCAAACTCCTTCCCATCTTCCACCGGTCTTCTCTGCATTGGACTGAAGAAACCATTGGCTAGCAAAACGTTTCCAGAATAATGATGCACAATTGTTTAATTTATCAACTTAGCAGTTTCTTAAACCATTAATAATGTAATTTTTTAGTTTTTAACAAAACCTAACTTAGAAACTTCACCTAACCTAAACAAACGTATTTCTTTTTTAGCCAAATTCTGCTAAATATATCATAGATCAGTTTAACTTTACTTAATATTTAAAATAAATGATCTATATTTGTATGTTATTCTGCGATTGATTTCCGCAGAGTTATGACATTTTTTTTTAATCTGGTTATTCGGCAGAAAAGACCCCTGCTTTTTAGGCTTAGGGCTGGGGCTGGGCTGTGGGAGTAGGAAGACACTCGACACCCATCACAGGTAACCTATGACTGTCTTATTCATTGCTACATTTGCATATATCAAGTCTAAACGATGGGTCGTCTGACAATAATAATTATTTGGGACACAACAGAAAACCTCTGGTTGACACTTGTTTGAAAAAAAAACAGGAACATTAAGATTAAAAACGTAAAAGATAAAGAAAATTGTGATGGAAATTTACTTTTTCTTGGTTGCTTGATTAGTGCCACCAGGGTGCCTCTCTCCCTGGTGGCATAATGTTGCTGCCAGGGTGCCTCTCTCCCTGGTGGCATAATGTTGCTGCCAGGGTGCCTCTCTCCCTGGTGGCATAATGTTGCTGCCAGGGTGCCTCTCTCCCTGGTGGCATAATGTTGCTGCCAGGGTGCCTCTCTCCCTGGTGGCATAATGTTGCTGCCAGGGTGCCTCTCTCCCTGGTGGCATAATGTTGCTGCCAGGGTGCCTCTCTCCCTGGTGGCATGTTGCTGCCAGGGTGCCTCTCTCCCTGGTGGCATAATGTTGCTGCCAGGGTGCCTCTCTCCCTGGTGGCATAATGTTGCTGCCAGGGTGCCTCTCTCCCTGGTGGCATAATGTTGCTGCCAGGGTGCCTCTCTCCCTGGTGGCATAATGTTGCTGCCAGGGTGCCTCTCTCCCTGGTGGCATAATGTTGCTGCCAGGGTGCCTCTCTCCCTGGTGGCATAATGTTGCTGCCAGGGTGCCTCTCTCCCTGGTGGCATAATGTTGCTGCCAGGGTGCCTCTCTCCCTGGTGGCATAATGTTGCTGCCAGGGTGCCTCTCTCCCTGGTGGCATAATGTTGCTGCCAGGGTGCCTCTCTCCCTGGTGGCATAATGTTGCTGCCAGGGTGCCTCTCTCCCTGGTGGCATAATGTTGCTGCCAGGGTGCCTCTCTCCCTGGTGGCATAATGTTGCTGCCAGGGTGCCTCTCTCCCTGGTGGCATAATGTTGCTGCCAGGGTGCCTCTCTCCCTGGTGGCATAATGTTGCTGCCAGGGTGCCTCTCTCCCTGGTGGCATAATGTTGCTGCCAGGGTGCCTCTCTCCCTGGTGGCATAATGTTGCTGCCAGGGTGCCTCTCTCCCTGGTGGGGTGCCAGGGTCTCTCCCTGGTGGCATAATGTTGCTGCCAGGGTGCGTCTCTCCCTGGTGGCATAGAATGTTGCTGCCAGGGTGCGTCTCTCCCTGGTGGCATAGAATGTTGCTGCCAGGGTGTCTCTCCCTGGTGGCATAGAATGTTGCTGCCAGGGTGCTCTCTCCCTGGTGGCATAGAATGTTGCTGCCAGGGTGCGTCTCTCCCTGGTGGCATAGAATGTTGCTGCCAGGGTGCGTCTCTCCCTGGTGGCATAGAATGTTGCTGCCTGCGTCTCTCCCTGGTGGCATAGAATGGTGCCCTCTCTCCCTGGTGGCATAGAATGTTGCTGCCAGGGTGCCTCTCTCCCTGGTGGCATAATGTTGCTGCCAGGGTGCCTCTCTCCCTGGTGGCATAGAATGTTGCTGCCAGGGTGCGTCTCTCCCTGGTGGCAAAATGTTGCTGCCAGGGTGCCTCTCTCCCTGGTGGCATAATGTTGCTGCCAGGGTGCCTCTCTCCCTGGTGGCATAATGTTGCTGCCAGGGTGCCTCTCTCCCTGGTGGCATAGAATGTTGCTGCCAGGGTGCGACTCTACCTGGTGGCATAGAATGTTGCCTGCGCTGGTGGCATAGAATGTTGCTGCCTGCGTCTCCCTGGTGGCATAGAATGTTGCTGCCAGGGTGCCTCTCTCCCTGGTGGCATGCTGCCAGGGTGCCTCTCTCCCTGGTGGCATAGAATGTTGCTGCCAGGGTGCCTCTCTCCCTGGTGGCATAGAATGTTGCTGCCAGGGTGCCTCTCTCCCTGGTGGCATAGAATGTTGCTGCCAGGGTGCCTCTCTCCCTGGTGGCATAGAATGTTGCTGCCAGGGTGCCTCTCTCCCTGGTGGCATAGAATGTTGCTGCCAGGGTGCGTCTCTCCCTGGTGGCATAGAATGTTGCTGCCAGGGTGCGTCTCTCCCTGGTGGCATAGAATGTTGCTGCCAGGGTGCGTCTCTCCCTGGTGGCATAGAATGTTGCTGCCAGGGTGCGTCTCTCCCTGGTGGCATAGAAATGTTGCTGCCAGGGTGCCTCTCTCACTAGTGGCATAGAATGTTGCTGCCAGGGTGCGTCTCTCCCTGGTGGCATAGAATGTTGCTGCCAGGGTGCCAGGGTCTCTCCCTGGTGGCATAGAATGTTGCTGCCAGGGTGCGTCTCTCCCTGGTGGCATAGAATGTTGCTGCCAGGGTGCGTCTCTCCCTGGTGGCATAGAATGTTGCTGCCAGGGTGCGTCTCTCCCTGGTGGCATAGAATGTTGCTGCCAGGGTGCGTCTCTCCCTGGTGGCATAGAATGTTGCTGCCAGGGTGCCTCTCTCCCTGGTGGCATAGAATGTTGCTGCCAGGGTGCGTCTCTCCCTGGTGGCATAGAATGTTGCTGCCAGGGTGCGTCTCTCCCTGGTGGCATAGAATGTTGCTGCCAGGGTGCGTCTCTCCCTGGTGGCATAGAATGTTGCTGCCAGGGTGCCTCTCTCCCTGGTGGCATAGAATGTTGCTGCCAGGGTGCCTCTCTCCCTGGTGGCATAGAATGTTGCTGCCAGGGTGCGTCTCTCCCTGGTGGCATAGAATGTTGCTGCCAGGGTGCGTCTCTCCCTGGTGGCATAGAATGTTGCTGCCAGGGTGCGTCTCTCCCTGGTGGCATAGAATGTTGCTGCCAGGGTGCATCTCTCCCTGGTGGCATAGAATGTTGCTGCCAGGGTGCCTCTCTCCCTGGTGGCATAGAAGGTTGCTGCCAGGGTGCGTCTCTCCCTGGTGGCATGCCAGGGTGCGTCTCTCCCTGGTGGCATAGAATGTTGCTGCCAGGGTGCCTCTCTCCCTGGTGGCATAGAATGTTGCTGCCAGGGTGCCTCTCTCCCTGGTGGCATAGAATGTTGCTGCCAGGGTGCGTCTCTCCCTGGTGGCATAGAATGTTGCTGCCAGGGTGCCTCTCTCCCTGGTGGCATAGAATGTTGCTGCCAGGGTGCCTCTCTCCCTGGTGGCATAGAATGTTGCTGCCAAGGTGCCTCTCTCCCTGGTGGCATAGAATGTTGCTGCCAGGGTGCTTCTCTCCCTGGTGGCATAGAATGTTGCTGCCAGGGTGCGTCTCTCCCTGGTGGCATAGAATGTTGCTGCCAGGGTGCATCTCTCCCTGGTGGCATAGAATGTTGCTGCCAGGGTGCGTCTCTCCCTGGCGGCATAGAATGTTGCTGCCAGGGTGCGTCTCTCCCTGGCGGCATAGAATGTTGCTGCCAGGGTGCGTCTCTCCCTGGTGGCATAGAATGTTGCTGTCAGGGTGCATCTCTCCCTGGTGGCATAGAATGTTGCTGCCAGGGTGCCTCTCTCCCTGGTGGCATAGAATGTTGCTGCCAGGGTGCCTCTCTCCCTGGTGGCATAGAATGTTGCTGCCAGGGTGCATCTCTCCCTGGTGGCATAGAATGTTGCTGCCAGGGTGCATCTCTCCCTGGTGGCATAGAATGTTGCTGCCAGGGTGCATCTCTCCCTGGTGGCATAGAATGTTGCTGCCAGGGTGCGTCTCTCCCTGGTGGCATAGAATGTTGCTGCCAGGGTGCCTCTCTCCCTGGTGGCATAGAATGTTGCTGCCAGGGTGCCTCTCTCCCTGGTGGCATAGAATGTTGCTGCCAGGGTGCCTCTCTCCCTGGTGGCATAGAATGTTGCTGCCAGGGTGCATCTCTCCCTGGTGGCATAGAATGTTGCTGCCAGGGTGCCTCTCTCCCTGGTGGCATAGAATGTTGCTGCCAGGGTGCCTCTCTCCCTGGTGGCATAGAATGTTGCTGCCAGGGTGCCTCTCTCCCTGGTGGCATAGAATGTTGCTGCCAGGGTGCGTCTCTCCCTGGTGGCATAGAATGTTGCTGCCAGGGTGCATCTCTCCCTGGTGGCATAGAATGTTGCTGCCAGGGTGCATCTCTCCCTGGTGGCATAGAATGTTGCTGCCAGGGTGCGTCTCTCCCTGGTGGCATAGAATGTTGCTGCCAGGGTGCCTCTCTCCCTGGTGGCATAGAATGTTGCTGCCAGGGTGCCTCTCTCCCTGGTGGCATAGAATGTTGCTGCCAGGGTGCCTCTCTCCCTGGTGGCATAGAATGTTGCTGCCAGGGTGCATCTCTCCCTGGTGGCATAGAATGTTGCTGCCAGGGTGCCTCTCTCCCTGGTGGCATAGAATGTTGCTGCCAGGGTGCCTCTCTCCCTGGTGGCATAGAATGTTGCTGCCAGGGTGCATCTCTCCCTGGTGGCATAGAATGTTGCTGCCAGGGTGCGTCTCTCCCTGGTGGCATAGAATGTTGCTGCCAGGGTGCCTTTCTCCCTGGTGGCATAGAATGTTGCTGCCAGGGTGCCTCTCTCCCTGGTGGCATAGAATGTTGCTGCCAGGGTGCGCTGATAACTTCCCTAGCTGTATCTTGCTCCTTTTGAAGCATTCCAGTCTAAAGAAATGTCACTTCACCTTCTCTCTCTCTCTCTCTCTCTCTCTCTCTCTCTCTCTCTCTCTCTCTCTCTCTCTCTCTCTCTCTCTCTCTCTCCCTCCCTCCCTCTCTTCTCTCTCCTCTCTCCCCTCTCTTCTCTCTCTCTCTCTCCCCCTCTCTCCTCCCTCTCTCTCCCTCTCTCCTTCTTTCCCTCTACTTCTCTCTCTCTCTCTCCCCCCCCTTTTCCTCTACTCTCTCTCTCCCCCCTTTTCCTCTACTCTCTCTCTCCCCCTTTTCCTCTACTCTCTCTCTCCCCCCTTTTCCTCTACTCTCACTCTCCCCCCTTTTCCTCTCCTCTCTTTCCCCCTGTCACTACCCAGATAGGGAGGTTTGAAGGGTGTCTAGGGGTAGTGGAACCTCTTCTCTGGAAGGGATGCTAACTCCCCTCCCCCACACGCTGCTTACCTAAGGACCCAAGATCTCTGGAGTTTACCTGGAGAGAGTTCCGGGGGTCAACGCCCCCGCGGCCCCGTCTGTGACCAAGCCTCCTGGTGGATCAGAGCCTGATCAACCAGGCTGTTACTGCTGGCTGCACGCAAACCAACGTACAAGCCACAGCCTGGCTGGTCAGCAACCGACTTTAGGTGCTTGTCCAGTGCCAGCTTGAAGACTGCCAGGGGTCTGTTGGTAATCCCCCTTATGTATGCTGGGAGGCAGTTGAACAGTCTCGGGCCCCTGACACTTATTGTATGGTCTCTTAACGTGCTAGTGACACCCCTGCTTTTCATTGGGGGGATGTTGCATCGTCTGCCAAGTCTTTTGCTTTCGTAGTGAGTGATTTTCGTGTGCAAGTTCGGGACTAGTCCCTCTAGGATTTTCCAGGTGTATATAATCATGTCTCTCTCCCGCCTGTGTTCCAGGGAATACAGGTTTAGGAACCTCAAGCGCTCCCAGTAATTGAGGTGTTTTATCTCCGTTATGCGCGCCGTGAAGGTTCTCTGTACATTTTCTAGGTCAGCAATTTCACCTGCCTTGAAAGGTGGTGTTAGTGTGCAGCAATATCCCAGCCTGTCGGCATAAATGGTAGATTTATTTCCTATTTCGTCTAAATTTGCTGACGCTGCCGACAACACGAAAGGACTTGTGAATATAGATTGCGGAATGTGAAAAAAAATGATTTATGTGATAAGGGAGAGGATTGTTGACATAAGCAAATTTAAAAAAAAACATTAGTGGAAATTTGATAATGTTAAAAATGGAATGTTTAAAGTGCTGAATAACCAAACGGTTTTAGTGCTTTCTAAGCTCTCCATCCCTCAGGAGGCCGGGTTTGGAACCGGGCCGCCTGGGCGATGACCTCCGCAAGCGACTCCAGGTAACAACAACAACAACTACAACTATTATTATTATTATTATTATTATTATTATTATTATTATTATTATTATTATTATTATTATTATTCCCCCATCCCTTACTCCTACTTCTTTCCCACTCTTCATTCCCTCCTTCCCCTGTTCATCTTTCACTCCGTTCCTTTTTATCCCCTCCCTCTCCTACCTCGCTGTTTTTCACCTCATTCACGTCCTCTGTCTACTATATCAAGAGTCAACAAATGAAACACCGATGGAACTCAGACCTTGATGTTAGTAATACCCAGGATTAGGCTGGTGATCATGTTTTGTGTTGTGGCTTGTGTTGTAGTGTCTACTTTCGGAGCCTGGCCCAGGGCCGGGCTGCCGGAGTAGGAAATCTCTTGAAACCCGTTAATGGCACATCAAAGGTATGTGCGTGCTGCAAGTACCAACAGCCTTACTCACGAGGTCGTCAATCAGGAGGCCTGGTCTCAGACCACGCCGCGGGAGGAGATGATCCCTGGAACAATCAACAGATTGAACGGGTAAGCAGTTAATCATGTCTCAGTCGTTGTAATCCCAGGTCAGATTATCCTAATCCAGGCTAAGCCAGGTGGGAGCTTATTCCACTGAACTCTGCCGAGCGGAAACCTAGAAATATTCTCTACTTACTATAGAAGAGAATAACATAACATAAACATAAGGATGTGTGAGCGTGGTTTGCAAGGCCACTTCTCACGTGAAGATTATCAGAACTCTTACCTGACAGCAGAGGAAGGAGCTTATTTCCTCTAGCTGATTCAGTACGTCTAACACTGCTTCAGAAAGCAGCTCTACACTACCACTTGCATTATATTAAAATTTTCTGTATTCTTGACGTTTTGTAAGTATTTATCATTTTACCACTGATACCGTCAAGCAGTGAAGATTATAACAAATACACAAAATATGATGTGAGAGATTGTTGTTGACACTACTGGTAGTACACACGTCCCTCTGGAACAACTGTTCACACTACTGGTAGTACACACGTCCCTCTGGAACAACTGTTCACACTACTGGTAGTACACACGTCCCTCTGGAACAACTGTTCACACTACTGGTAGTACACACGTCCCTCTGGAACAACTGTTCACACTACTGGTAGTACACACGTCCCTCTGGAACAACTGTTCACACTACTGGTAGTACACACGTCCCTCTGGAACAACTGTTCACACTACTGGTAGTACACACGTCCCTCTGGAACAACTGTTCACACTACTGGTAGTACACACGTCCCTCTGGAACAACTGTTCACACTACTGGTAGTACACACGTCCCTCTGGAACAACTGTTCACACTACTGGTAGTACACACGTCCCTCTGGAACAACTGTTCACACTACTGGTAGTACACACGTCCCTCTGGAACAACTGTTCACACTACTGGTAGTACACACGTCCCTCTGGAACAACTGTTCACACTACTGGTAGTACACACGTCCCTCTGGAACAACTGTTCACACTACTGGTAGTACACACGTCCCTCTGGAACAACTGTTCACACTACTGGTAGTACACACGTCCCTCTGGAACAACTGTTCACACTACTGGTAGTACACACGTCCCTCTGGAACAACTGTTCACACTACTGGTAGTACACACGTCCCTCTGGAACAACTGTTCACACTACTGGTAGTACACACGTCCCTCTGGAACAACTGTTCACACTACTGGTAGTACACACGTCCCTCTGGAACAACTGTTCACACTACTGGTAGTACACACGTCCCTCTGGAACAACTGTTCACACTACTGGTAGTACACACGTCCCTCTGGAACAACTGTTCACACTACTGGTAGTACACACGTCCCTCTGGAACAACTGTTCACACTACTGGTAGTACACACGTCCCTCTGGAACAACTGTTCACACTACTGGTAGTACACACGTCCCTCTGGAACAACTGTTCACACTACTGGTAGTACACACGTCCCTCTGGAACAACTGTTCACACTACTGGTAGTACACACGTCCCTCTGGAACAACTGTTCACACTACTGGTAGTACACACGTCCCTCTGGAACAACTGTTCACCCTACTGGTGGTACACACGTCCCTCTGGAACAACTGTTTACCCTACTGGTAGTACACACGTCCCTCTGGAACAACTGTTCACACTACTGGTAGTACACACGTCCCTCTGGAACAACTGTTCACCCTACTGGTGGTACACACGTCCCTCTGGAACAACTGTACACACTACTGGTGGTACACACGTCCCTCTGGAACAACTGTACACACTACTGGTAGTACACACGTCCCTTTGGAACAACTGTTCACACTACTGGTAGTACACACGTCCCTCTGGAACAACTGTACACACTACTGGTAGTACACACGTCCCTCTGGAACAACTGTACACACTACTGGTAGTACACACGTCCCTCTGGAACAACTGTACACACTACTGGTGGTACACACGTCCCTCTGGAACAACTGTTCACACTACTGGTACTACACACGTCCCTCTGGAACAACTGTTCACCCTACTGGTGGTACACACGTCCCTCTGGAACTGTACACACTACTGGTGGTACACACGTCCCTCTGGAACAACTGTACACACTACTGGTAGTACACACGTCCCTCTGGAACAACTCTTCACACTACTGGTAGTACACACGTCCCTCTGGAAGAACTGTTCACACCACTGGTAGTACACACGTCCCTCTGGAACAACTGTACAGACTACTGGTGGTACACACGTCCCTCTGGAACAACTGTTCACACTACTGGTGGTACACACGTCCCTCTGGAACAACTGTTCACACTACTGGTAGTACACACGTCCCTCTGGAACAACTGTACACACTACTGGTAGTACACACGTCCCTCTGGAACAACTGTTCACACTACTGGTAGTACACACGTCCCTCTGGAACAACTGTTCACACTAATGGTAGTACACACGTCCCTCTGGAACAACTGTTCACACTAATGGTAGTACACACGTCCCTCTGGAACAACTGTACACACTACTGGTAGTACACACGTCCCTCTGGAAGAACTGTTCACACCACTGGTAGTACACACGTCCCTCTGGAACAACTGTACACACTACTGGTGATACACACGTCCCTCTGGAACAACTGTTCACACTACTGGTGGTACACACGTCCCTCTGGAACAACTATACACACTACTGGTGGTACACACGTCCCTCTGGAACAACTGTTCACACTACTGGTGGTACACACGTCCCTCTGGAACAACTATACACACTACTGGTGGTACACACGTCCCTCTGGAACAGCTGTTCACACTACTGGTGGTACACACGTCCCTCTGGAACAACTGTTCACACTACTGGTGGTACACACGTCCCTCTGGAACAACTGTTCACACTACTGGTGGTACACACGTCCCTCTGGAACAACTGTTCACACTACTGGTAGTACACACGTCCCTCTGGAACAACTGTTCACACTACTGGTGGTACACACGTCCCTCTGGAACATTTGTTCACACTACTGGTGGTACACACGTCCCTCTGGAACAACTGTTCACACTACTGGTGGTACACACGTCCCTCTGGAACAACTGTTCACACTACTGGTGGTACACACGTCCCTCTGGAACAACTGTACACACTACTGGTAGTACACACGTCCCTCTGGAACAACTGTACACACTACTGGTAGTACACACGTCCCTCTGGAACAACTGTTCACACTACTGGTGGTACACACGTCCCTCTGGAACAACTGTTCACACTACTGGTGGTACACACGTCCCTCTGGAACAACTGTACACACTACTGGTAGTACACACGTCCCTCTGGAACAACTGTACACACTACTGGTGGTACACACGTCCCTCTGGAACAACTGTTCACACTACTGGTAGTACACACGTCCCTCTGGAACAACTGTTCACACTACTGGTAGTACACACGTCCCTCTGGAACAACTGTTCACACTACTGGTGGTACACACGTCCCTCTGGAACAACTGTTCACACTACTGGTGGTACACACGTCCCTCTGGAACAACTGTTCACACTACTGGTAGTACACACGTCCCTCTGGAACAACTGTTCACACTACTGGTAGTACACACGTCCCTCTGGAACAACTGTACACCCTACTGGTAGTACACACGTCCCTCTGGAACAACTGTACACACTACTGGTAGTACACACGTCCCTCTGGAACAACTGTACACACTACTGGTAGTACACACGTCCCTCTGGAACAACTGTTCACACTACTGGTAGTACACACGTCCCTCTGGAACAACTGTTCACACTACTGGTGGTACACACGTCCCTCTGCAACTTTACAACTGTGAAAACGGAGTCTTCCTCTCTTACATTGGCATCTGATCCTACAGCGCTGGGTGCCTTCATGCTGGTTAAAGGCTCTTGATTCCAGGAATTAGAGCTGCCCTTCCCTTGGATCAAGCGTCATTGTTTGCCATTCCCATAATAATAATAATAATAATAATAATGTAATATAATATAATTAACTAATAAAAAACGCTGTCAATGGCTTCTTGAAGTGTGTAGTGTTAGGATTACTGCTGAGACGTTGATACTTCTCTTGTATTACCACGTGTGTGTGTGTGTGTGTGTGTGTGTGTGTGTGTGTGTGTGTGTGTGTGTGTGTATGTGTGTGTGTGTGTGTGTGTGTGTATGTGTGTGTGTGCGTGCTCGTGGTTGTAGGGGGTCGAGTCACAGCTCCTGGCCCTGCCTCTTCACTGGCCGCTTCTAGGTCACTCTTCCTGCTCTGAGCTTTATCATACTTCTTAAAGCTGTGTGTGGATCCTGCCTCCACTGTGACTGAAGAAATACTTCCTAACATCCTTGTGATTCATCTGAGTCTTCAACTTCCAACTGTGACCCCTTGTTGATTTGTCCCATCTCTGGAACATCCTGTGTCTGTCCACCGTGTCGATTCCTCTCAGTATTTAATATGTCGTTATCATATCCTCCTTATCTCTCATATCCTCCAGTGTCGTCAGGTCGATTTCCCTTAACCTCTCCTAGTAGGACATACCTCTTAGCTCTGGGACTGGTCTTGTTGCAAACCTTTGCACTTTCTCTAGTTTCTCCACGTGCTTGGCTAGGTGTGGGTTCCAAACTGGTGCCGCATGCTCCAATATGGGCCTAACGTACACGGTGTACAGGGTCCTGAACGATTCCTATTAAGATGTTGGAATGCTGTTCTTAGGTTTGCTAGGCGCTGCAGCAGTTGTTTGGTAGATGTGAACCTCAGGAGATGTGCCTGTTGTTATACTCACCCCAAGATCCTTTTCCCCGAGTGATGTTTGTAATCTCTGGCCCCCTAGACTGTACTCAATCTGCGGTCTTCTCTGCCCTTCCCCAATCTTCATGACTTTGCACTTCATGGGGGTTGAACTCCAAGAAGCAGTTACCGGACCAGGCCTGCAGTCTGTCTAGATCCCTGTGTAGTTCTTTTTGGTCCTCGTCTGTGTCTGTCTCTTTTTATGTCTCACATCACCTCTCTCTCCTCACCTTTCCTCGCCTCCTTCCGTCCATTCCTTGCTCCCTTTCTTTCCTTTTTTTCCCCCTTTTGTACCTCCCATCCTACCCTCCGCCCTCCCTTTATTTCTTCCTCCTCCTCCAAGTCACTTTATATTCACTTCTTCCCTTCTCCTTCTGGTCTTTCCCGACCTTCTGTTCTACCACCCCTCCCCTCTTCCCAATCCTACCTCCCCTCCCCTCCTCTCTCTCTCTCCTTCCCTCCTCTTTCCTCCTCCATCCATCTTCTCCGATCTCTAGTGTCTGCTCTGTCTTTTGTTAGTGTCTGATGTGACTGTTGTTAGTGTCTGATGTGACTGTTGCTAGTGTCTGATGTGACTGTTGTTAGTGTCTGATGTGACTGTTGTTAGTGTCTGATGTGACTGTTGTTAGTGTCTAATGTGGCTGTTGTTAGTGTCTGATGTGACTGTTGTTAGTGTCTGATGTGACTGTTGTTAGTGTCTGATGTGACTGTTGTTAGTGTCTGATGTGACTGTTGTTAGTGTGATGTGACTGTTGTTAGTGTCTGATGTGACTGTTGTTAGTGTCTGATGTGACTGTTGTTAGTGTCTGATGTGACTGTTGCTAGTGTCTGATGTGACTGTTGTTAGTGTCTGATGTGACTGTTGCTAGTGTCTGATGTGACTGTTGTTAGTGTCTGATGTGACTGTTGTTAGTGTCTGATGTGACTGTTGTTAGTGTCTAATGTGGCTGTTGTTAGTGTCTGATGTGACTGTTGTTAGTGTCTGATGTGACTGTTGTTAGTGTCTGATGTGGTTGTTAGTTTATGAAGTCTCTGTTGTTAATGTATAAAGTCTCTGTTGTTAGTGTATGAAGTGTCTGATGATACTGATACTGATTTTGAAAGTTTTCACCTATCACCATCATCATCATCAATTACGTCACTTTCATTACTAGGACTCGTCTCACCACCTGTGGTGACCGTTTACCCAGGAGTCATGGCGCCGGGCTGGGCCAGGGGGGGGGGTAGGAAAACTTCTGAAACAGGCCACAGGTATATCACAGATATTATTAACACTTTGGTATCTTCATGGTGGAGAAGTTTCTCCTATGTAGCAGGCTTCTTCAGTCGAATCCAGAGGTGACTAATATACAGGAGATCATTGAGGAAGTGAAGGTTTGAGGTGTTCAGTCTCTCAGCCTAGGAAGTGAACACCTTCCATCTAGGCTGAAGGACTGAACACCTTAAGATGACTATTCCATTTCAACCAAGGGAGGGACTGAGCACCTCACATTTCCACTTCATTGATCTTCTAGTTATTAGTCACCTCAACATTCGACTAAAGCAGCCTGCTGCGCAGGTGATTCGTCTCGGCAATAAAGATATTGAAATGTTGCACATGTCTTATTCAGATCGCAGAGTTGTTAGTTTCTTCGAGAAATGCTTACACGTGTGTGTGTGTGTGTGTGTGTGTGTGTGTGTGTGTGTGTGTGTGTGTGTGTCAATAATGCTTATTGATTCTAACTATCTATGTTACTGTTGCAGTATGGGGTGTTTCGGGAGCAAGGAGAAGCTGTCTAAGGAGGACTTGGAGTTTCTTAAGACACACACCAGATACGACGAGCAGATGATCAAGGAGTGGTACAAAGGTTTTAGGGTGAGTACCACACATACCTACTTTGTTGTATCTTGTACCTGCTTGATCAAGGAGTGGTACAAAAGTTTATAGGGTGAGTACCACACTACCAGCTTTGTGGTATAAAGGAGTGGCACGAAGACTGAGTCAACTACCTTTCACTAGTGACATCAGTCAGGCCTTGATGGCTGCGTAGACCTGGGTGTTGCTAATAACCACAGTCTGGTTGACCAGGCACTTTACAGGATAGAACATACTTCCATCAGTACCTCCGCAAGAGCCAGATCAAATAGGCTGTGATGGGTAAGTGGTCCAGCTAGCAGCCAGCAGCCACAGCCAAGCAAGCACTCGACAAGGTAAGACTGGGGAGAGTAGGGAAATTCTCGAAACCCATTACAGGTATACCACAGATATGAGTCGAGTGTTATTCCAAGCATACCGTCCGTAATATACTGTGTGAGCGACACTAAAGGCAGGCATTTCGGTTTTAATAATAAAAATAATTGTATTAAAAATTATAACTAAAATAGCACTAATAATTGAAATAAAAGTTATCTCTGAGTATCAGTTATAATTATCATTCCCAGGATGATTCATTTCCCGTGTAAAGGTGGGAGTTGTTTCCCAAGGACGAGGGAGAGACAGCTCACAGAAAAATGTCTTAATTAACATCAGTGTTGGTGAAAAACGTTATCTGTGGCGCCTCACAGCAGACGTGTGTTCATTAGTGGTGGTGGTGTGCCAGACATTGCACACCTAGGCTGATTATTGTATGGTTTTACTGGGAGTGTAGCTCTTATTGCTGCTGTGGTTTAGCTACTTCTTGGTGGTGGGGATGATTTTGTTTCTGGTGAGGTGGAAGTTGAGGGGGGAGAGAGGGAGGGAGATACGTGTACATTTAAGTTTGTGAGAGTATATTGACATGTGCACATGTATGTTATGCGTATATACCTGTGACATACCTGTAACCTAGTTGGAAAGGTTTTATTTTATTGTTTTTGTTTATGTTGCTGGGAAGATGTTGCGTTGCAGCACAAACATTTGGGATATTCTTTCAGGCCAGAGAAGACGACCAGTTGAACCTCTGCTTCACTAACACTCCAGTTTCGAGACAGAGGGGAAGGGGAGGGGGGTTGCAGGTTTCCAGTTTTTAAAGGTTCCAGCCCCGGTCCTGGGCTGCAACCTTTGAAACTTATACTAATGACAACGAAATGAAATACTGAAGTCATAATATGTGATCAGTGAATCGTTAATCAAACACCTGATAATCCAAATGAATTTTTTATTTGAGACTCGAAACTGAGCAAACATCTTCAGATTTCGGACATAACCATAATTTGACGAGATTTTGAAGCTTGTAATATTATGTCCACTTGTCCATGGTCTCTGCCCTAGGCACAGACTCGCTGGACTCCATTTTCATTAAGACTTGCTAAAAATACCTATGGAGAGCGAGTCTAGATGCAGGAGTCATCCTGGTCATTAATATTAACAGTGTAGCATCATTCCACAAAGATGGCAGGAGAACAGTTGCAAGAAACAATACAGATATTGATGATCCATATTATCTACATCTTTTCACGAGGTTTAAGGTAAACACATGGCATCGGAACATTTACACAACCCTGGTCAACACGGGTTCACAGCACATCGCTCTCGCCTCAGTTGCTGTACCATTGCGACGCGGTCTTGGATGCACTGGAAGAAAATTAATATACAAAAGTAGCGTACACAGACTTTACAGATGTCTTCGATAAGTGTGATCACGGTTTAATAAGGCACAAAATGCGTGCAAATGGAATAACTGGATAATTGGACAAATTGATTTCAAACTTTCTAAGGAAACCTGTACAGAGAGTAATCAACAAATTACAGAGGCTGCCACATTGAAAAGCTTTGTTCCTCAAGGCACAGTACTCGCCTTATTCTCCTCCTCATTCTTATATGAGACAGAAACATAAACCATAGAACTATATCATCCTTTGCGTATAATGCTAGAATTTTGTTCGAGTCTGGCATCTTTTGAGGATACAGCAACTGTTGAAGCTAATAACCAAGTCTTCCGGTGGGTCACCAACAGTAATATGTTGAATGAGGATAAATTTTATTTGCTACCCAGTGGAAAAATTAAGGAGCTAAAACATGACACGAAGTTTAAAACAAACTCAAGCTCATCAATAAAAAAGAAAAGTAATGTAAGGGAATTATGAGTGATAATGTTATAATATATTATGAATATTCAAGGATCATAAGTGTTATCACTGGGAAAATTCTAGGCAGAATAACAGGCAATACCAGTAAGGTGATATTGTTAATGTCACTTCTTCTCTCGAGACTGGAATATTGCTCTACACTGACAGCCCCCTTTAAGGCAGGCGAAACTGGGGAATTTACAGAGAACTTTCACTGCTTATGTAAATTCAGTCAAGCAAATAAGTTACTAGGATTTTTTTTAAATCCCTCGAGCTGTACTCCCTGGAACGTAGGCGAGAAAAATAAATAATAATTTTCTTTTGGAAGATTCTTCAAGGATTGGTCCCAAATCTCCTAACCGAAATCACTCTTTACGAGCGCAAGAAGCTCGACTGAATTACTGCAGAGGTCCTAAGAGTGCACTAAGAGATAACTCTATAAGTGTAAATTTACGGAATCAAGACTTTATATCAACCTTCCTTCATACATAAAGAGACTCGCCAATAAAAATCTGGCCGTCTTCAAGAAGGAACTTGATATGTTCCTTGTCAATTACTGATCAGTAGGACTGTGGTGCGTACACTGGACCACCAACAGGTAGCACCAACACCCTGAATGACTACGCCATCCAACAGGAGGCCTGGTCTGGGACTGGAGACACTGACTTCTAGAATCATTTACTATAAATACAATAATAATGCTGATCATTCTTTGTCTAATTATGTTTCCACATTCTGCAGTTGCTGCCGCCTCTGATCTCCACGTCATGGTCTGTGCTTTCTTAACTTTCACAACCTTCTAGGAGGTCAGCGGCTCCTTGATATTTGCTTAAGGATATGATCAGTGATGACAGAAGCTTAATTAACGCTGCCCAGTTTTTCCCTGACTGCTCTCTCACAAGATGACTCAGCTACTCTTCTTCCCACCCCTCTTCCCCGAAGCTGGGTCACCTTAACGTGGTGGTAGGGTTTGTAGTTTGTGTCTGAGATAGGAGGACCTCTTCTCTGGGGAGGGTGCCACTCTTACTCACAGTCTGCTAGCATAACAACTAGGTATATCTTTCGGCATAAATGGTGGGGATATTTCTCTTTGCGTCTAAATTTTGCTCAAGCTCCTGCCCGATGACATGAATCGTTTTATGGATTATGAAAAATACGGATTTGTGAAAAATAGATTTAGGTCACATAATTATGATTATTAGGTCATATAGTATAATTATAATAGGTCACATAGTATAATTATGATTGTTAGGTCACATATAACTATGATTATTAAGTTACATAAATCGTGAGATTCTTTAACTTTAAATATCTACTAAAATATTAATACTAATATTTGAAGAGCACTTTATTAGAGAGAGACTATAAAAACTTAGTAGTGTTTAGTGTATCAGTGTTACCTTCAGTGTTACCTCCGTTGTATCAGTGTTACCTTCAGTGTTACCTCCGTTGTATCAGTGTTACCTTCAGTGTTACCTCCGTTGTATCAGTGTTACCTTCAGTGTTACCTCCGTTGTATCAGTGTTACCTCCGTTGTATCAGTGTTACCTTCAGTGTTACCTCCGTTGTATCAGTGTTACCTCCGTTGTGTCAGTGTTACCTCCGTTGTATCAGTGTTACCTCCGTTGTATCAGTGTTACCTTCAGTGTTACCTCCGTTGTATCAGTGCTACCTTCAGTGTTACCTCCGTTGTATCAGTGCTACCTTCAGTGTTACCTCCGGTGTATCAATGTTACCTTCAGTGTTATCTTCAGTGTTACCTCCTGTGTATCAGTGTTACCTCCGTTGTATCAGTGTTACCTCCGTTGTATCAGTGTTACCTTCAGTGTTACCTCCGGTGTATCAATGTTACCTTCAGTGTTATCTTCAGTGTTACCTCCTGTGTATCAGTGTTACCTCCGTTGTATCAGTGTTACCTCCGTTGTATCAGTGTTACCTTCAGTGTTACCTCCGTTGTATCAGTGCTACCTTCAGTGTTACCTCCGGTGTATCAATGTTACCTTCAGTGTTATCTTCAGTGTTACCTCCTGTGTATCAGTGTTACCTTCAGTGTTACCTCCGTTGTATCAGTGTTACCTCCGTTGTATCAGTGTTACCTTCAGTGTTACCTCCGTTGTATCAGTGCTACCTTCAGTGTTACCTCCGGTGTATCAGTGTTACCTTCAGTGTTACCTTCAGTGTTACCTCCGTTGTATCAGTGTTACCTTCAGTGTTACCTCCGTTGTATCAGTGTTACCTTCAGTGTTACCTTCAGTGTTACCTCCGTTGTATCAGTGTTACCTTCAGTGTTACCTCCGGTGTATCAGTGTTACCTTCAGTGTTACCTCCAGTGTATCAGTGTTACCTTCAGTGTTACCTTCAGTGTTACCTCCGGTGTATCAGTGTTACCTCCAGTGCATCAGTGTTACCTTCAGTGTTACCTCCAGTGTATCAGTGTTACCTTCAGTGTTACCTCCAGTGTATCAGTGTTACCTTCAGTGTTACCTCCAGTGCATCAGTGATACCTTCAGTGTTACCAGCAATGCATCAGTGTTACCAGCGGTGCGTCAGTGTTATCTCCAGTGCATCAGTGTTACCTGCGGTGTATCAATGTTACCTTCAATGTCTCACCGTTACTTTCAGTGTATAAATGTTACCTTCATTGTATCAGTATTACCTTCAGTGCATCAGTGTTACCTTCAATGTTACCTTCAGTGTATCAGTGTTATCTTCAGTGCATCAGTGTTACCTTCAGTGTATCAGTGTTACCTTCAGTGTATCAGTGTTATCTTCAGTGTATCAGTGTTACTTTCAGTGCATCAGTGTTACCTTCAGTGTTACCCTCAGTGTATCATTGTTACCTTCAGTGTATCAGTGTTACCTTCAGTGTATCAGTGTTACCTTCGGTGTATCAGTGTTACCTTCGGTGTATCAATGTTACCTTCATTGTATCAGTATTACCTTCAGTGCATCAGTGTTACCTTCAATGTTATCTTCAGTGCATCAGTGTTACCTTCAGTGTATCAGTGTTATCTTCAGTGTATCAGTGTTATCTTCAGTGTATCAGTGTTATCTTCAGTGTATCAGTGTTATCTTCAGTGTATCAGTGTTACTTTCAGTGCATCAGTGTTACCTTCAGTGTTACCCTCAGTGTATCATTGTTACCTTCGGTGTATCAGTGTTACCTTCGGTGTATCTATGTTACCTTCAGTGTATCTGTTACCTTCAGTGTATTAGTGTTACCTTCATTATCTTCAGAGCGTCAGTGTTACCTTCAGTGTATTGTTTTTTTTAGTGTATCAGTGTTATCTTCATTGCGTCAGTGTTCTGTGCATCAAGGCTACCTTCAGTGTTACTTCCAGTGTATCAGTGTTACTTTCAAACCAGTATTTTTTCTGAGATAAGTTTAAATTTGTTGGTCATTTGTAATTAGTGCACGACCTCAGTTATTAGTACACGACCTCAGTAATTAGTGCACGGCCTCAGTAATTAGTGCACGGCCTCAGTAATTAGTGCACGGCCTCAGTAATTAGTGCACGGCCTCAGTAATTAGTGGGCGATATTTGATTGTTGCGCATGAGCGCAGCTAATACGCGAAACACTGCTTTTTAGGACTGATGAGCCCCATTTGATGAATGTCGTTATATTCATCAGTAAGTACTGTTTTTCCAAACAGTCTCAGGAATGCCCTACGTAAGTTGTAAAGGAAACCGTTTATTAAAACTGTCTCAGAAATGTCTTAGGGCATTTTGAAGACTATAATATTGATCTCAGAAATAGCAGAGAATGTCTTAGAGACCGCTGGTAAAAGTGGTCTCAGAAGTGTCTTGGTCTGTTTTGGAGACCATTAGGACAAAAGGCAGCGAGGAGTTAATTGAAGTCATTAACTCTTCTAAATGTGTTTCCTGGAGCAGTGAATAGTGGCGTGTGGAGTAGTGACATGTGGAGTAGTGGTAGGTGGATTGGTGGCTTGTGGAGTGTTTTCTGGGGCAGGTGGAGTAGTAGCAGACGGAGTAGTAGCAGGTGGAGTAGTGACATGTGGAGTAGTGACATGTGGAGTAGTGGTAGGTGGAGTAGTGGCAGGTGGAGTAATGTTTACGGGTTTATTGGGTCGTTCTTGGTAGCGGGGAGTAATAAGGCTTCGGAGGCTTCTTACTTTATTTGCGAAATCTGGGTACACAATCAGTGTGTTTGTGCCCCTGTCTCCAGGGGGCCATGCCAGCGAGGGAGAGAGGAGTAGGCCTTGTTGACTGTGTGAAGGATTGGCACCGAGTGAGAGAGGCAGGGTGATGCAGTTTCAAGTGGTATGCCCAATAGGCTTGCCCTCTGGGGAAAGCTATGGGAACTAGGCATGTAGGCTTACTGGCTACAGTAGTGGCATGTGGAGTGTTTCCTGGAGCAGTGAGTAGTGGCATGTCGAGTAGTGGCTGGTGGAGTAGTGGCATGTGGAGTGTTTCCTGGAGCAATGAGTAGTGGCATGTTGAGTAGTAGCAGGTGGAGTAGTGGCAGGTGGAGTGTTTCCTGGAGCAGTGAGTAGTGGCAGGTGGAGTAGTGGCAGGTGGAGTGTTTCCTGGAGCAATGAGTAGTGGCATGTCGAGTAGTGGCATGTTGAGTAGTGGCAGGTGGAGTGTTTCCTGGAGCAGTGAGTAGTGGCAGGTGGAGTAGTGGCAGATGGAGTAGTGGCAGGTGAAGTGTTTCCTGGAGCAGTGAGTAGTGGCAGGTGGAGTGTTTCCTGGAGCAGTGAGTAGTGGCATGTGAAGTAGTGCCAGGTGGTGGAGAATAGTGCCAGGTGGTGGAGAATAGTGCCAGGTGGTGGAGAATAGTACCAGGTGGTGGGGAATAGTACCAGGTGGTGGAGAGTAGTGCCAGGTGGTGGAGAGTAGTGCCAGGTGGTGGAGAGTAGTGCCAGGTGGTGGAGAATAGTGCCAGGTGGTGGAGAATAGTGCCAGGTGGTGGAGAATAGTACCAGGTGGTGGAGAATAGTACCAGGTGGTGTAGAGTAGTGCCAGGTGATGTAGAGTAGTGCCAGGTGATGTAGAGTAGTGCCAGGTGGTGGAGAATAGTACCAGGTGGCGGAGAGTAATGCCAGGTGGTGGAGAATAGTGTCAGGTGGTGGAGAATAGTGCCAGTGTGCCATACTCTTTAACCTGCACCACTACTAGGCGTGAGGGAGGGAGGGAAGGAAGAAGGGACGGAAGGAGGGAGGGAGGAAGGGAAGGAAGGAGGGACTGAAGGAAGAAGGGAAGGAGGGAAGAAAGAAGGGAGGTAAGGAAATGAGGAGGGAGGGAAGGAAGGAGGGGGAGGGAAGGAAGGAGGTGGAGGGAAGGAAGGAGGGGGAGGGAAGGAAGGAGGGGGAAGGGAGGGAGGGAGGGAAGGAGGGGGAAGGGAGGGAAGGAGGGGGAAGGGAGGGAAGGAGGGGGAAGGGAGGGAGGTAGGGAAGGAGGGGGAAGGGAGGGAGGTAGGGAAGGAGGGGGAAGGGAGGGAGGTAGGGAAGGAGGGGGAAGGGAGGGAAGGAGGGGGAAGGGAGGGAGGTAGGGAAGGAGGGGGAAGGGAGGGAAGGAGGGGGAAGGGAGGGGAGGGGGAAGGGAGGGAAGGAGGGGGAAGGGAGGGAAGGAGGGGGAAGGGAGGGAAGGAGGGGGAAGGGAGGGAAGGAGGGGGAAGGGAGGGAGGGAGGGGGAAGGGAGGGAAGGAGGGGGAAGGGAGGGAAGGAGGGGGAATGGAGGGAAGGAGGGGGAAGGGAGGGAGGGGAGGGGGAAGGGAGGGGGAAGGGAGGGAGGGGAGGGGGAAGGGAGGGAGGGGAGGGGGAAGGGAGGGAAGGAGGGGGAAGGTAGGGAGGGAAGGAGGGGGAAGGGAGGGACGGAGGGGGAAGGGAGGGAGGGAAGGAGGGGGAAGGGAGGGAGGGAAGGAGGGGGAAGGGAGGGAGGGAAGGAGGGGGAAGGGAGGGAGGGAAGGAGGGGGAAGGGAGGGAGGGAAGGAGGGGGAAGGGAGGGAGGGCTGGGCCAGAGACTCGCTGTTTGTACTGTTAAATGAAAAGTAAATTCAAGTGAGGCTTAGGAGCTTCACTGTGAGGGAATAGTGTGAGGTGTGAGGGAGTAGTGTGAGGTGTGAGGGAGTAGTGTGAGGTGTGAGGGAGTAGTGTGAGGGAGTAGTGTGAGGTGTGAGGGAGTAGTGTGAGGTGTGAGGGACTAGTGTGAGGTGTGAGGGAGTAGTGTGAGGTGTGAGGTGTGAGGGAGTAGTGTGAGGTGTGAGGGAGTAGTGTGAGGGAGTAGTGTGAGGTGTGAGGGAGTAGTGTGAGGTGTGAGGGAGTAGTGTGAGGTGTGAGGGAGTAGTGTGAGGTGTGAGGGAGTAGTGTGAGGGAGTAGTGTGAGGTGTGAGGGAGTAGTGTGAGGTGTGAGGGAGTAGTGTGAGGTGTGAGGGAGTAGTGTGAGGTGTGAGGGAGTAGTGTGAGGTGTGAGGGAGCGACTAAGACGTGAAGGAGAGTAGGACACGAGGGTGAGGAAATAGGACATGATCGAGAGGTGGGGAGGGAGAAAAAGGAGGAGGGACAAGGTGGTGAGGGGTGAGGTGGGGAATATGGGACAGGTGGTGAGGGGTGAGGTGGGAGGATGGGACAGGTGGTGAGGGGTGAGGTGGGGGGATGGGACAGGTGGTGAGGGGTGAGGTGGGAGGAGGGGACAGGTGGTGAGGGCTGAGGGGGGGGGATGGGACAGGTGGTGAGGGGTGAGGTGGGGGATGGGACAGGTGGTGAGGGGTGAGGTGGGAGGAGGGGACCGGGGGTGAGGGGTTCGGTGGGGGATGGGACAGGTGGTGAGGGGTGAGGTGGGGGGATGGGACAGGTGGTGAGGGATGAGGTGGGGGGATGGGACAGGTGGTGAGGGGTTACCTGGAGGTTACCTGGAGGTTATTCCGGGGATCAACGCCCCCGCGGCCCGGTCCACGACCAGGCCTCCCGATGGATCAGGGCCTGATCAACTAGGCTGTTACTGCTGGCCGCACGCAGTCCGACGTACGAGCCACAGCCCGGCTGATCCGGCACTGACTTTAGGTATCTGTCCAGCTCTCTCTTGAAGGCAGCCAGGGGTTTATTGGCAATTCCCCTAATGCTTGATGGGAGGCTGTTGAACAGTTTTGGGCCCCGGACACTTATGGTGTTTTCTCTTAGTGTACCAATGGCGCCCCTACTTTTTATTGGGGGCATTTTGCATCGCCTGCCCAGTCTTTTACTTTCGTAGGGAGTGATTTGTGTGTGCAGATTTGGGACCATTCCTTCCAAGATTTTCCAAGTGTAGATTATGATATATCTCTCCCTCCTGCGTTCCAACGAGTACAAGTCAAGTGCTTCCAAGCGTTCCCAGTAGTTAAGGTGCTTGACAGAACTTATACGTGCAGTAAAGGATCTCGGTGAGGTGAGGTGGGGGGATGGGACAGGTGGTGAGGGGTGAGGTGGGGGGATGGGACAGGTGGTGAGGGATGAGGTGGGGGGATGGGACAGGTGGTGAGGGGTGAGGTGGGGGGATGGGACAGGTGGTGAGGGGTGAGGTGGGGGATGGGACAGGTGGTGAGGGATGAGGTGGGGGGATGGGACAGGTGGTGAGGGATGAGGTGGGGGGATGGGACAGGTGGTGAGGGGTGAGGTGGGGGGATGGGACAGGTGGTGAGGGGTGAGGTGGGAGGATGGGACAGGTGGTGAGGGGTGAGGTGGGGGATGGGACAGGTGGTGAGGGGTGAGGTGGGGGATGGGACAGGTGGTGAGGGGTGAGGTGGGGGATGGGACAGGTGGTGAGGGGTGAGGTGGGGGATGGGACAGGTGGTGAGTGTTGATATTTACTGTGTTGGGATGTGCTGGAGGAAATTGTTTTGTTAGTGAGTCTGGCCGCGGCTGATACTGTGTGTCCTGTGTATCCTTGTGAACTGCTGATACTGTGTATCCTGTGTATCCTTGTGAACTGTTGATACTGTGTATCCTGTGTATCCTTGTGAACTGTTGATACTGTGTGTCCTGTGTATCCTTGTGAACTGCTGATACTGTGTATCCTGTGTATCCTTGTGAACTGTTGATACTGTGTGTCCTGTGTATCCTTGTGAACTGCTGATACTGTGTATCCTGTGTTTCCTTGTGAACTGCTGATACTGTGTCTCCTGTGTATCCTTGTGAACTGCTGATACTGTGTATCCTGTGTATCCTTGTGAACTGTTGATACTGTGTGTCCTGTGTATCCTTGTGAACTGCTGATACTGTGTATCCTGTGTATCCTTGTGAACTGTTGATACTGTGTGTCCTGTGTATCCTTGTGAACTGCTGATACTGTGTATCCTGTGTTTCCTTGTGAACTGCTGATACTGTGTGTCCTGTGTATCCTTGTGAACTGCTGATACTGTGTCCTGTGTATCATTGTGAACTGCTGATACTGTGTGTCCTGTGTATCCTTGTGAACTGCTGATACTGTGTCCTGTGTATCCTTGTGAACTGCTGATACTGTGTGTCCTGTGTATCCTTGTGAACTGCTGATACTGTGTCCTGCGTATCCTTGTGAACTGCTGATACTGTGTGTCCTGTGTATCCTTGTGAACTGCTGATACTGTGTCCTGCGTATCCTTGTGAACTGCTGATACTGTGTGTCCTGTGTATCCTTGTGAACTGCTGATACTGTGTCCTGCGTATCCTTGTGAACTGCTGATACTGTGTGTCCTGTGTATCCTTGTGAACTGCTGATACTGTGTGTCCTGTGTATCCTTGTGAACTGCTGATACTGTGTCCTGTGTATCCTTGTGAACTGCTGATACTGTGTGTCCTGTGTATCCTTGTGAACTGCTGATACTGTGTCCTGTGTATCCTTGTGAACTGCTGATACTGTGTGTCCTGTGTATCCTTGTGAACTGCTGATACTGTGTGTCCTGTGTATCCTTGTGAACTGCTGATACTGTGTGTCCTGTGTATCCTTGTGAACTGCTGATACTGTGTGTCCTGTGTATCCTTGTGAACTGCTGATACTGTTTGTCCTTGTGAACTGCTGATACTGTTTCTGTGTATCCTTGTGAACTGCTGATACTGTTTGTCCTTGTGAACTGCTGATACTGTTTCTGTGTATCCTTGTGAACTGCTGATACTGTTTCTGTGTATCCTTGTGAACTGCTGATAGTGTGTATTCTTGTGAACTGCTGATACTGTGTATCCTTGTGAACTGCTGATACTGTGTATTCTTGTGAACTGCTGATACTGTGTATCCTTGTGAACTGCTGATACTGTGTATTCTTGTGAACTGCTGATACTGTGTATCCTTGTGAACTGCTGATACTGTGTATTCTTGTGAACTGATACTGTGTATTCTTGTGAACTGCTGATACTGTGTATCCTTGTGAACTGCTGATACTGTGTATTCTTGTGAACTGCTGATACTGTGTATCCTTGTGAACTGCTGATACTGTGTATTCTTGTGAACTGCTGATACTGTGTATCCTTGTGAACTGCTGATACTGTGTATCCTTGTGAACTGCTGATACTGTGTATCCTTGTGAACTGCTGATACTGTGTATTCTTGTGAACTGCTGATACTGTGTATCCTTGTTAACTGCTGATACTGTGTATTCTTGTGAACTGCTGATACTGTGTATTCTTGTGAACTGCTGATACTGTGTATCCTTGTGAACTGCTGATACTGTGTATCCTTGTGAACTTCTAATACTGTGTATCCTTGTGAACTGCTGATACTGTGTATCC
The DNA here is from genome assembly GCF_038502225.1 of Cherax quadricarinatus. Lineage (NCBI taxonomy): Eukaryota > Metazoa > Arthropoda > Malacostraca > Decapoda > Parastacidae > Cherax > Cherax quadricarinatus. Next base: position 9,222,051 of record NC_091364.1, on the reverse strand, counting down.
TTGTGAACTGCTGATACTGTGTATTCTTGTGAACTGCTGATACTGTGTATTCTTGTGAACTGCTGATACTGTGTATTCTTGTGAACTGCTGATACTGTGTATTCTTGTGAACTGCTGATACTGTGTATCCTTGTTAACTGCTGATACTGTGTATTCTTGTGAACTGCTGATACTGTGTATTCTTGTGAACTGCTGATACTGTGTATCCTTGTGAACTGCTGATACTGTGTATCCTTGTGAACTGCTGATACTGTGTATTCTTGTGAACTGCTGATACTGTATATTCTTGTGAACTGCTGATACTGTGTATTCTTGTGAACTGCTGATACTGTGTATTCTTGTGAACTGCTGATACTGTGTATCCTTGTGAACTGCTGATACTGTGTATTCTTGTGAACTGCTGATACTGTGTATCCTTGTGAACTGCTGATACTGTGTATCCTTGTGAGCTGCTGATACTGTGTATCCTTGTGAACTGCTGATACTGTGTATCCTTGTGAACTGCTGATACTGTGTATCCTTGTGAGCTGCTGATACTGTGTATCCTTGTGAACTGCTGATACTGTGTATCCTTGTGAACTGCTGATACTGTGTATCCTTGTGAACTGCTGATACTGTGTATCCTTGTGAGCTGCACAATAATTGAAGCTACCTTCGTGCTGTTTTAGAGCTGTCACAAATTTCCAGGTTTTTTCTACTCCGCCACCTCGGCCTCTGTTCAAGCTTCCTTATTGGCTGCTTTTTCAATCAGGCTGTTGTTATTAGTATCCGGGTGGCTCACCTAGCCAGCATATTCTGGTTGATATGCCACTTAATAATTATTTCTATAAGTACAAGGTATACAGTCCTAGCTGACATCAATGACATAAGACTACACAAAAAGCCTCTTGTTATGCAGAGCATTTCCAGCAAATTAGGTCAGTTTTGTCCCAGGATGCGACCCACACCAGTCGACTAACGCCCAGGTACCCATTTTACTGATGGGTGAACATTGGACAGCAGGTGTCTTAAGGAAACACGTCCTAATGTTTTCAGTCGTACCGGGGATCGACCCCCGGCCCTCAGTGTGTGAGCTGAGTGCGCTAGCGATCGAGCTAAGGGATCCTTGACGAAAGTAGCGGTCCACTTTCCCCTTGCAGACTCCTACGCTAGTTCAGGCAATATTTCTGATATCTGCTAGTAACAGCGTTAATAGTTTTGGACCACTAATATTAACAAGGTGTCTACCTGGAGGGTGTTCCGGGGATCAACGCCACCGCGGCCCAGCCCTTCATTAGGCCTACCTGTGGATCAGGCCCTGATCAACCAGGCTATTACTGCTGGCCGCACGTAGTCTAACGTACGAACCACAACCCGGCTGGTCGGGTACTTGTTTATTGTGCCTGTGGTGCCTCTACTTTTCACCGGATTTTATATTTTTATCCTATATATCTCCACAAAATTATTATAGGTATGCATAGATTTTGGGGCTGGCATGTGTTATCACTTGTCTTATCTTCGCCCCAGATAGTACTTTCCACTTTGAAGCTTACCTAGTTGTTGAAATACTTTACTGAATTTATACATGCAAAAAATGATCTCCATATTTTCTAGCTCTGACATCTCTGTTGCCAAGAACGGAGGTGTGAGCACAGCGCAGTATTCTAGTTTTGAGCGCACTAATAGCTTGAATAATAGTATTGACGTGTTTTCTCTTGTTTTGAAAGTTCTCGTTATCCACTTTGTCACTTTTCTGGCATTCGTTGCATTTGTCTTATTGTATTCTCTAAGTGACATATCTTCTGGCATAATTATTCCGAAGTTATTTTCCTGTTTTGTTTTTAATTTGTTATTCTTGCCATATCTAAACAAATGAAATTTGTCTCCTTTTAATATTTTGTTATATTAATTTGCCCAGTGGAAGACTGTTGATAGAGGCCAGGCAGGTTACGGGTGGAGGCCAGGCAGGTTACGGGTGGAGGCCAGGCAGGTTACGGGTGGAGGCCAGGCAGGTTACGGGTGGAGGCCAGGCAGAAAGTTATAGGTGGATGTCATGAGGATGATGGAAGGTTGTGTGTACTGGTGTGGCTATCATCAGTGACAGTCACTCAGGCTGGTGGGTGGTCCTAAACAAACACGTCACTCATGAAACACCAGCACCAGTGATGTCTGAGATACCACCATACTTGAAATAAGACGGTCTGGGGGAGAGAGAGAGAGAGAGAGAGAGAGGAGGGAGAAGATAGGGTGAGAGGGAGGGAGAGGCAGAGGCGAAAGGGAAAAGAGGTTTGGGGAGGAAGAGGAAAGGTGAAGGAGATGAAAGAAGGCTGTTATGGATATGTAGGTCAGTGGGCCGCTAACAGCAACAGCCTGGATGAACAGGCAATCAGCAAAATAGTTGACGCCAGGACAGGCGTCAACAGGCCATAGGTATATCACGGGTTCCTCCTATCTCTCACTCCAGTACGTTCAGGTACTGGAGTGAGAGATTTGGGATTAGGCATTTAAGTATCTTCTGGGTATATGTTATCAGATATTTCTCAGCTCCGAAGAATACATTCCAAGCACTCGAAGGTATTTCTAGTGGTTTAAATGCCTTATTAGCTCATATGTGGACAGTAAAATATCTCTTCCTGTTCCAGCTCTTTCGTCTCTCCTGCCTTGAACAGAACCTTCAACTAGTTAATGGTACAAGTCGACCAAAACGTCGTCATAAGTTCCTTCTCCTATATCCTTGTTATTTGTGTATTATTCCAGTCATGCTATTGTGCCTTTTTATTCCTTTTGAAAAAAATGTTCGTGTAATTAATACTTTCTTCACTTTTGTACAAATTACTTTGCAGTTTGTCAGTAAACTAATTTTGGCATACTTTATAGATCCACTAACTTCAGCCTCTCAGAACTTTCACCATTGGTACAGTACTCACGACGCACTACAGTCTGATGAATAGTTATGGCTAGATACTTGAGTAGATTGATGAATTGGTGGATAGGTAGATATGTGAATAGATGGGTGAGAAGAAACATTAGCGGATAGATGGTTGTATGGATAGATGATTGATTGATTTTCAGAGTATTTCAGTTATTTATTTAGATCTTGTTTCTTATGTCAGTAATTGAATCCGAATGTCGTACTGTCGACAGTAGTGAAGAAATGCACAAGTGGCAGTACAGGCTTATATTGTGACGACGTTTCGCCCTGCGAAGAGCTTTATCAAGATCTGATGCTCTACACAGAGCGAAACGTTGTCTCAATAAAACCTTATTCTGCAAAGTGTCTTTCCTATGTGAGGAATTTGTGTTGGAATGAAGAGTGGACCCTAAGTCAACTCGTGTTATCAGGAGTTGTGTAAGTGTTCTCACAGATAAGCTATCAGCAAACACTAGGTAATGTCTGTTTTGTACCTCCTCTTAATTGTATTCCCTCTATCCCTGTACTTTCTCGAGTCACATACGATCAGTTGTTACGCAGGCTTATAGACGCTCTTGCTTAAATTATCTTGCTTGATAATAATTGCAGTAATACAGTATTAATTACGCTTATAAAGACAGGTATAGTAATATAAGCCTTTATCTTGTCACAATAATTACTTTTTTCTGATGTACGTGTTTGTGTGTAATAAAGCAGAACAAACAGTGATAATAAGGCATAAATAGGAATAATGTCTGGGTATTTGTATAATTGACGTATTTACGAGTGCAGGATCTACATACCTTGACAGGCAAAAATGGCGTCATTGTTCTTACCTACTACATAGCCACATTTGACACGACAATGTGACTATGATAGTGTTTGCTTTTAGTCTCCTCGTCCTCTACCTACTGAAAGTGCCTGATCAACCAGGTAGTGATGACTACGTCTAGGCCTACGGGATGCTAGCAGTAACAGTTAGTCAGTATTGACACTAGCTTCTGTCGCACTCTTCCCCCCCCCCCACACACACACACTTCAACGTTCTCCAACACTCTCCCTCCTGAGGTGTCTTTGTTAGACAACAACCAGATGTAGCTTAACACAATGGTTTCTGCTGGTGTATATATCTTGTGTATTTTACTATGAGTGTAAGTCTAAGAGCTTTAATAATAGTGGCAGCGTGTTATCCTGGTAGAGGACAGGGCTGCCTCCCTGCCTCCTGCTGTTGTTGCTGCAGCAGCAGCAACAACAACAGTTGCTGCTGTTGCTCCTTATATTTGAAAGAGTAGTGTTCAGATATAAGTGCATATGGCATCTGGTTGACACAGATTCAAGGCTTCGAATACACTGCTCCACGTTATTCATTACAAGCTGTCAGCTAGTATAGTTGAGGCGGTGATGGCGTACCTTGAGCCTCTTAACTTCCTCTCCACATTTTTAATATCTTCCCCAACTTTTTCAGAGATGACTTTTAACTTTTAAGAGGTTGTGAGAACGCTAAATGGCTGGCAGCTTGCCCGGGGGTCAAAGTTTCCACACTGGCTCATTACTAAAGGTTTGCTTGTTTACATTTAGATGGTTCCGCGAATCACCTTCCCCGACTCGGTCTCAGACCAGGTCTAGTTAATGACCTCATCAACCAGACTCTAGGTGCTAGCACTAGTGGGCGTATCCACTTCAGAAGCAGGGAGGATACTCTCTTGAACGGAGAATAGACAGACGTTTTTTAATCCGTACTTAAGATTTTGGTACCTAATCTGAGCGCTATCATAACTGGTCACAGTGAGAGATATACAAGGAAGTGTGGACTAAACCCACTGAAAAAAGTGTGACATCATTGGAATAATAAAGAGAACACCGTGTCGGGTCAAAATATCAGCGCATAAAGGATATATTGCCCGAACAAGTGTAGATTTCAAGAAAAAATTGGATAAATTTGTACAAGGGCCAGATCGACATGGTGATATATATATGTAGACTTAACATGCACCAATAGTATGATTTGGTCATGGTTACCACAGACATGTGGTCTCAGGCCGGGCTGTTGCTGCAGTGAGTGCCACCATTGTCATGTTGGTATAGCACCTCTCCCACAGTGCCAACACTGCAGATAACAATGACCCAGGAAGACAAAAATTTATGTATTCTTCTTATGTGAGCGGCGGTCTTCAGAGAGTTGGTTGTTGTCTTCCCACCTTGCCCAGGAGTCCCCCTGGCAGGCCAGGAGCCAGGAATCCCCCTGGCAGGCCAGGAGCCATGCGTCCCCCTGGTAGGCCAGGAGTCCCCCTGGCAGGCCAGGAGCCAGGCGTCCCCCTGGCAGGCCAGGAGCCAGGCGTCCCCCTGGCAGGCCAGGAGCCAGGCGTCCCCCTGGCAGGCCAGGAGCCAGGCGTCCCCCTGGCAGGCCAGGAGCCAGGCGTCCCCCTGGCAGGCCAGGAGCCAGGCGTCCCCCTGGCAGGCCAGGAGCCAGGCGTCCCCCTGGCAGGCCAGGAGCCAGGCGTCCCCCTGGCAGGCCAGGAGCCAGGCGTCCCCCTGGCAGGCCAGGACCCAGGCGTCCCCCTGGCAGGCCAGGACCCAGGCGTCCCCCTGGCAGGCCAGGACCCAGGCGTCCCGCTGGCAGGCCAGGACCCAGGCGTCCCGCTGGCAGGCCAGGACCCAGGCGTCCCGCTGGCAGGCCAGGACCCAGGCGTCCCGCTGGCAGGCCAGGACCCAGGCGTCCCCCTGGCAGGCCAGGACCCAGGAGTCCCCCTGGCAGGCCAGGACCCAGGAGTCCCCCTGGCAGGCCAGGACCCAGGAGTCCCCCTGGCAGGCCAGGACCCAGGAGTCCCCCTGGCAGGCCAGGACCCAGGAGTCCCCCTGGCAGGCCAGGACCCAAGAGTCCGCCTGCCAGCCCAGGGCCCTGGAGTCCCGTCCCCCTGCCAGGCCAGGGCCCCTGGAGTCCCCTCCCCCTGCCAGCCCTGGAATCCCGTCTCCCTGCCTGCCCATGACCCTGGCAGAATGTGAAAGACCATGGGAAGGAGAAGGCTTGTGCCTGGAAGTGGGAAAAGGCAGAAATGGCTCCTGGAAGTGGGGGGAGACAGAGCTGAGGCCTGGAAGTGGGGGGAGACAGAGCTGAGGCCTGGAAGTGGGGGGAGACAGAGCTGAGGCCTGGAAGTGGGGGAGGTAAAGCTGGGGGCAAGAAGTGGGGGGAGGCAAAGCTGGGGTCTGGAAGTGGGGGGGAGGCAAAGCTGGGGGCAAGAAGTGGGGGGAAGGCAAAGCTGGGGTCTGGAAGTGGGGGGGAGGCAAAGCTGGGGGCAAGAAGTGGGGGGAGGCAAAGCTGGGGTCTGGAAGTGGGGGAGGCAAAGCTGGCAGGGCTTGTCAGCTTATTTTTAACACTGATCTGATACTAGGTTGAGGAGAAACAAGAGTGGAAGGAATAAGACTTAAGAAGAGACGGGTAAGAAAATGAGAAGACATGGAAGTGGAGGGAGAAAAAATGAGGAAAGGCGGAAGTGAGGAGGAAGAAGAGGAGGAGGAGGGAGTAGGTGGGAGAGAGATGGAGAGTAAGTTAGTGTTGTTGTTGGTGTTAAGTTGGTGGCCACCTCATGAATATTGCCACAGCATATATTAACTCTCCCTCCTTCACATCAACACTCACACTCACCACCAACCCTACTTAATCCCACCCTTGACCTTATAATTCAATACAGAATAAAACCTGTGACCATTTTCGAGTCTTTCTACTCCCGCAACCGAGCTTTGAATCAAGCTTGCCAGGTCAACCAGCCTGTGCTACTGGCGATCCTCTGGCTCATACGTCTATCATAGTCACAGCCTGGTTGATCTGATATTTGGTGGGGTAATGAAGCAGTTTCCTCTTGAAGACTTCGACACTTGTTTCAGCAATATTTATATCTGGTGGTAGCAGGTTGGATTGTCTTAGCTCACAGATGTTGCTACATTGTTCTTGTGTGTCCATGGCGACCCTGTTGCTCACTGGATTTATTTTACACTTCCTCTCCTTCACTCCGGTATCTAACACGTATGATCATGGCGTAATAGAGCTCAAACAGCGTAAAATATAATCAGAAAAAGTGCTCAGATGGATCTTCAGCTTTATAACAAATCAGACCCAAAGATAAATGGTATCAGAGGATGGCAGTGAAAATCTCTATTCCTTAAGGCCCAGTACTCGCCCTAATTATCCTAATCATTCTTATACAATAAAGACAAGATCGATGAGTTACAATAACATAGTTGACAATAATATATATGGTGTTGAATAAGTACAAGTTTCATCTACTCTACTGTATAAAAGTTTAGCAAATAACACCTGTTTACACAGCTGGAGGTGCTTACGTTGTTACTGGAGGTGCTTACGTTGTTACTGGAGGTGCTTACGTTGTTACTGGAGGTGCTTACGTTGTTACTGGAGGTGCTTACGTTGTTACTGGAGGTGCTTACGTTGTTACTGGAGGTGCTTACGTTGTTACTGGAGGTGCTAACGTTGTTACTGGAGGTGCTTACGTTGTTACTGGAGGTGCTAACGTTGTTACTGGAGGTGCTTACGTTGTTACTGGAGGTGCTTACGTTGTTACTGGAGGTGCTTACGTTGTTACTGGAGGTGCTTACGTTGTTACTGGAGGTGCTTACGTTGTTACTGGAGGTGCTTACGTTGTTACTGGAGGTGCTTACGTTGTTACTGGAGGTGCTTACGTTGTTACTGGAGGTGCTTACGTTGTTACTGGAGGTGCTTACGTTGTTACTGGAGGTGCTAACGTTGTTACTGGAGGTGCTTACGTTGTTACTGGAGGTGCTTACGTTGTTACTGGAGGTGCTTACGTTGTTACTGGAGGTGCTTACGTTGTGTTACTGGAGGTGCTTACGTTGTTACTGGAGGTGCTTACGTTGTTACTGGAGGTGCTTACGTTGTTACTGGAGGCGCTTACGTTGTTACTGGAGGTGCTTACGTTGTGTTACTGGAGGTGCTTACGTTGTTACTGGAGGTGCTTACGTTGTGTTACTGGAGGTGCTTACGTTGTTACTGGAGGTGCTTACGTTGTTACTGGAGGTGCTTACGTTGTTACTGGAGGTGCTTACGTTGTTACTGGAGGTGCTTACGTTGTTACTGGAGGTGCTTACGTTGTTACTGGAGGTGCTAACGTTGTTACTGGAGGTGCTTACGTTGTTACTGGAGGTGCTAACGTTGTTACTGGAGGTGCTTACGTTGTTACTGGAGGTGCTTACGTTGTTACTGGAGGTGCTAACGTTGTTACTGGAGGTGCTTACGTTGTTACTGGAGGTGCTTACGTTGTTACTGGAGGTGCTTACGTTGTTACTGGAGGTGCTTACGTTGTTACTGGAGGTGCTTACGTTGTTACTGGAGGTGCTTACGTTGTTACTGGAGGTGCTTACGTTGTGTTACTGGAGGTGCTTACGTTGTTACTGGAGGTGCTTACGTTGTTACTGGAGGTGCTTACGTTGTTACTGGAGGCGCTTACGTTGTTACTGGAGGTGCTTACGTTGTGTTACTGGAGGTGCTTACGTTGTTACTGGAGGTGCTTACGTTGTTACTGGAGGTGCTTACGTTGTTACTGGAGGTGCTTACGTTGTTACTGGAGGTGCTTACGTTGTTACTGGAGGTGCTTACGTTGTTACTGGAGGTGCTTACGTTGTTACTGGAGGTGCTTACGTTGTTACTGGAGGTGCTTACGTTGTTACTGGAGGTGCTTACGTTGTTACTGGAGGTGCTTACTTACGTTGTTACTTGTTACTGGAGGTGCTTACGTTGTTACTGGAGGTGCTTACGTTGTTACTGGAGGTGCTTACGTTGTTACTGGAGGTGCTTACGTTGTGTTACTGGAGGTGCTTACGTTGTTACTGGAGGTGCTTACTTACGTTGTTACTGGAGGTGCTTACGTTGTTACTGGAGGTGCTTACGTTGTTACTGGAGGTGTTGTGTTACTGGAGGTGCTTACGTTGTTACTGGAGGTGCTTACGTTGTTACTGGAGGTGCTTACGTTGTTACTGGAGGTGCTTACGTTGTGTTACTGGAGGTGCTTACGTTGTTACTGGAGGTGCTTACGTTGTTACTGGAGGTGCTTACGTTGTGTTACTGGAGGTGCTTACGTTGTTACTGGAGGTGCTTACGTTGTGTTACTGGAGGTGCTTACGTTGTTACTGGAGGTGCTTACGTTGTGTTACTGGAGGTGCTTACGTTGTGTTACTGGAGGTGCTTACGTTGTGTTACTGGAGGTGCTTACGTTGTGTTACTGGAGGTGCTTACGTTGTGTTACTGGAGGTGCTTACGTTGTGTTACTGGAGGTGCTTACGTTGTTACTGGAGGTGCTTACGTTGTGTTACTGGAGGTGCTTACGTTGTGTTACTGGAGGTGCTTACGTTGTGTTACTGGAGGTGCTTACGTTGTGTTACTGGAGGTGCTTACGTTGTGTTACTGGAGGTGCTTAGGTTGTGTTACTGGAGGTGCTTACGTTGTGTTACTGGAGGTGCTTACGTTGTGTTACTGGAGGTGCTTACGTTGTGTTACTGGAGGTGCTTAGGTTGTGTTACTGGAGGTGCTTACGTTGTGTTACTGGAGGTGCTTACGTTGTGTTACTGGAGGTGCTTACGTTGTGTTACTGGAGGTGCTTACGTTGTGTTACTGGAGGTGCTTACGTTGTGTTACTGGAGGTGCTTACGTTGTGTTACTGGAGGTGCTTACGTTGTGTTACTGGAGGTGCTTACGTTGTGTTACTGGAGGTGCTTACGTTGTTACTGGAGGTGCTTACGTTGTGTTACTGGAGGTGCTTACGTTGTGTTACTGGAGGTGCTTACGTTGTGTTACTGGAGGTGCTTACGTTGTGTTACTGGAGGTGCTTAGGTTGTGTTACTGGAGGTGCTTAGGTTGTGTTACTGGAGGTGCTTAGGTTGTGTTACTGGAGGTGCTTAGGTTGTGTTACTGGAGGTACTTAGGTTGTGTTACTGGAGGTGCTTAGGTTGTGTTACTGGAGGTGCTTAGGTTGTGTTACTGGAGGTGCTTACGTTGTGTTACTGGAGGTGCTTACGTTGTGTTACTGGAGGTGCTTACGTTGTGTTACTGGAGGTGCTTACGTTGTGTTACTGGAGGTGCTTAGGTTGTGTTACTGGAGGTGCTTACGTTGTGTTACTGGAGGTGCTTAGGTTGTGTTACTGGAGGTGCTTAGGTTGTGTTACCGGAGGTGCTTAGGTTGTGTTACTGGAGGTGCTTACGTTGTGTTACTGGAGGTGCTTAGGTTGTGTTACTGGAGGTGCTTAGGTTGTGTTACTGGAGGTGCTTAGGTTGTGTTACTGGAGGTGCTTAGGTTGTGTTACTGGAGGTGCTTAGGTTGTGTTACTGGAGGTGCTTAGGTTGTGTTACTGGAGGTGCTTACGTTGTGTTACTGGAGGTGCTTACGTTGTGTTACTGGAGGTGCTTACGTTGTGTTACTGGAGGTGCTTAGGTTGTGTTACTGGAGGTGCTTAGGTTGTGTTACTGGAGGTGCTTACGTTGTATTACTGGAGGTGCTTACGTTGTGTTACTGGAGGTGCTTAGGTTGTGTTACTGGAGGTGCTTAGGTTGTGTTACTGGAGGTGCTTACGTTGTGTTACTGGAGGTGCTTAGGTTGTGTTACTGGAGGTGCTTAGGTTGTGTTACTGGAGGTGCTTAGGTTGTGTTACTGGAGGTGCTTAGGTTGTGTTACTGGAGGTGCTTAGGTTGTGTTACTGGAGGTGCTTAGGTTGTGTTACTGGAGGTGCTTAGGTTGTGTTACTGGAGGTGCTTAGGTTGTGTTACTGGAGGTGCTTAGGTTGTGTTACTGGAGGTGCTTACGTGCTCTCTAGAATTGAAGCAAGATGCCCTCCATCGAGCAACTTTACCAACAGCTTAAGGAAGAACTGAGGTTGGCGAATATGGAAATTCGGCGACTGACCGAGGAAAACAAAAAGATTCGGAGTAGTCCTCCTGTTTTGAGTCCTCAGGTCAAGAAGGGAAACTGGTCAGTGGCTGGACAGCAGGGAAAGAAGTTGACGATCAAGAAGACGAATGGAAAGGTAGAAACGATGAAGAAGAAAGAGACTGCCGTGGAAACTGTTGTGGAAACATCCAATACATTCTCAGTGCTACCCGACGAATGTGAGTTGACTACTGGGAACGACACGACGAAAGACATTAAGGAAGGTAAGAATATTGTTGTTGTTGGGGATAGCCAAGTTAGGTATATGGATAGGGCGTTCTGCTTGAAGGACAGGAGTAGGAGACAGAGAGTTTGCTTTCCTGGGGCTGGGATGGAGGATATTGTTAGCCGTCTGGATGACATCATGAGAGGTAATGGGAGCAATCCTATTATCTGTCTCAGTGCTGGAGGCAACGATGTTGGCAGACGTAGGAGTGAGGACCTGATTAGCAGGTATAGGTCAGCAATAGAAATAATTAGAAGTAAGGGTGGGAACCCTCTCATATGTGGTATTTTGCCAAGGAGGGGAGTTGGAAATGAATGGTTGTCCAGGGCAATTGGTGTCAATTGCTGGCTGGACAAATACTGTAAGGAAAATGCGGTAACATTCATAGACAACTGGGACCTCTTCTATGGCAGAAATGACATGTATGCTAGGGACGGGATTCACTTATCTAGGTGTGGGGTGGGAGCACTGGCAACTGCAGTGGAGGGAGCAGTTAGGACTTTAAACTAGGAATAGTTAGTGGTATGGGTTTTGGCAGGAAAACAGTGAAGTCCCAGTGTAGTAATATTACGAGTTCTAGGGGAACTAGTAATAATAAGAACGAGATAGATATTGAAAAGCCAGGGACCTTGGGTGATAAGGACAGTAATAGGTTTAGTAGAAAAATAGAAATGAGCAGGAAGGGTAAAGAGAAAGGAGAGTCTTTCAATGTTTATTATGCTAATTGCCGTAGTGCTAGGAATAAGATGGACGAGTTGAGATTAGTTGCTAGTGTAGGTAACATTGATGTATTTGCCTTAACTGAGACGTGGTTTAATTCAAAAAGTCGGGACATGCCTGCGGAATGTCATATTCAGGGTTTTAAATTGTTCCAAGAAGATAGAAGTATTGGGAGGGGGGGTGGGGTGGCATTGTATGTCCGAGATCGCTTGAACTGTTGCATAAAAACGGGTATTAAGTCTGAAGTAACACATACAGAGTCTGTTTGGATAGAATTTTCAGAGGGGCATGAAAAACTGATTTTAGGAGTGATATACCGTCCCCCAAACTTAGATAGGGACCAAGGGAAACTACTATGGGAGGAAATTGTTAAGGCCACAAGGCACGATAATGTAGTAATTCTAGGAGACTTTAACTTCAGTCATGTTGATTGGAATTTCTTGACTGGGAATTTAGAATCATACGACTTCTTAGAAGTATTTCAGGATTGTTTTTTGAAGCAGTTTGTGACAGAACCTACAAGGGGAAATAGCCTGCTTGACTTAGTTATGTCAAACAATGAATCCCTTGTTAATAATTTAGAAATTTCAGAGGAACTGGGTGCTAGCGACCACAAATCAATTACATTTAGCATTGAATGGAAGTACGATAGTAGCGATAATTCAGTAACAGTCCCAGATTTTCGCTTAGCAGATTACGATGGGCTTAGAGAACACTTATCATCTGTTGACTGGGGTAACGAAGAGAGCTATCAATATGAAAGTTTTCTGAACACTATACATGCTGCTCAAGGAGCGTTTATCCCATATAAAGAAATTAGATCAAATAGAAATGACCCAAAATGGATGAATAATAGGCTCAAGTATCTACTAGGGCATAAGAAAGGAATTTATAGGCGTATCAAAAGAGGTGAGGGTCATCTTATGAATCAGTATATTGACATTAAGAGGGACATTAAAAAGGGGATAAGAAAAGCTAAAAGGGACTATGAAATTAAAGTTGCTAGGGATTCTAAAACTAACCCAAAAAGTTTTTTCCAGGTCTATAGAACAAAAGTTAGAGATAAGATAGGTCCCCTTAAAAATAACTATGGGCACCTTACTGACAAAGAGAATGAAATGTGCTTGATTTTAAATAATTATTTTCTCTCAGTTTTTACACAGGAAGACACTAACAATATTCCAGTAATTAATTTTTACAGTGGGCTAGAAGAAGATAAATTATGTAACATCACAGTCACTAGTGAGATGGTTGTGAAGCAGATAGACAGACTGAAGCAAAATAAGTCGCCGGGTCCTGATGAGGTTTTTTCAAGGGTTCTTAAGGAATGCAAAATGGAACTCTGTGAACCATTAACTAATATTTTTAATTTATCTCTTCAAACAGGTGTAGTGTCTGATATGTGGAAGATGGCTAATGTAATTCCTATTTTTAAAACAGGGGACAAGTCGTTACCGTCAAATTATCGCCCAATAAGCCTGACCTCAATTGTAGGCAAATTACTAGAGTCAATTATAGCTGAGATTATAAGAAGCCATCTCGATAAGCATAGCTTGATTAATGATACTCAGCATGGATTCACAAGAGGCCGGTCTTGTCTAACTAATTTATTAACTTTCTTCAGTAAAGCTTTTGAGGCTGTTGACCACAATAAAGAATTTGATATTATTTACTTAGATTTTAGTAAGGCTTTTGATAGAGTTCCGCACCATAGACTGTTAAAGAAAGTGGCAGCTCATGGCATTGGGGGAAAAGTGCTCTCGTGGATCGAGTCATGGCTCACTGACAGGAAGCAGAGAGTGTCCATAAATGGGGTTAAATCCGAGTGGGGATCTGTAACAAGTGGCGTTCCACAGGGATCAGTCTTGGGCCCGTTGTTGTTTATAATATATATCAATGATCTTGATGATGGAATTACTAGTGATATGAGCAAATTCGCCGATGACACAAAGATAGGTAGGATAATTGATTCAAACGTAGATGTTAGGGAACTTCAGGAGGATTTAAACAAACTCCATTCTTGGTCAGAAAAGTGGCAGATGCAGTTCAATGTAGATAAATGCAAGGTTCTGAAGCTTGGGAGTGCCCATAATCCTAGTACTTATAAGTTAAATGATGTAGAACTTAGCCATACAGATTGCGAAAAGGACCTGGGGGTTATGGTGAGCAGCAACCTTTCACATCAGAGCTTATTTCTTGGGTGGCATTGAAAATTGGGCAAATGTTTTGTTAGTGGGATGAATTGTAAAGGACCTGCCTAGTATGGGCCAGCAGGCCTCCTGCAGTGTTCCTCCTTTCTTATGTTCTTATGTTCTTATGTGTTACTGGAGGTGCTTACGTTGTGTTACTGGAGGTGCTTAGGTTGTGTTACTGGAGGTGCTTAGGTTGTGTTACTGGAGGTGCTTAGGTTGTGTTACTGGAGGTGCTTAGGTTGTGTTACTGGAGGTGCTTAGGTTGTGTTACTGGAGGTGCTTAGGTTGTGTTACTGGAGGTGCTTAGGTTGTGTTACTGGAGGTGCTTAGGTTGTGTTACTGGAGGTGCTTAGGTTGTGTTACTGGAGGTGCTTAGGTTGTGTTACTGGAGGTGCTTAGGTTGTGTTACTGGAGGTGCTTAGGTTGTGTTACTGGAGGTGCTTAGGTTGTGTTACTGGAGGTGCTTAGGTTGTGTTACTGGAGGTGCTTAGGTTGTGTTACTGGAGGTGCTTAGGTTGTGTTACTGGAGGTGCTTAGGTTGTGTTACTGGAGGTGCTTAGGTTGTGTTACTGGAGGTGCTTAGGTTGTGTTACTGGAGGTGCTTACGTTGTGTTACTGGAGGTGCTTACGTTGTGTTACTGGAGGTGCTTAGGTTGTGTTACTGGAGGTGCTTAGGTTGTGTTACTGGAGGTGCTTAGGTTGTGTTACTGGAGGTGCTTAGGTTGTGTTACTGGAGGTGCTTAGGTTGTGTTACTGGAGGTGCTTAGGTTGTGTTACTGGAGGTGCTTAGGTTGTGTTACTGGAGGTGCTTAGGTTGTGTTACTGGAGGTGCTTAGGTTGTGTTACTGGAGGTGCTTAGGTTGTGTTACTGGAGGTGCTTAGGTTGTGTTACTGGAGGTGCTTAGGTTGTGTTACTGGAGGTGCTTAGGTTGTGTTACTGGAGGTGCTTACGTTGTGTTACTGGAGGTGCTTACGTTGTGTTACTGGAGGTGCTTACGTTGTGTTACTGGAGGTGCTTACGTTGTGTTACTGGAGGTGCTTAGGTTGTGTTACTGGAGGTGCTTAGGTTGTGTTACTGGAGGTGCTTAGGTTGTGTTACTGGAGGTGCTTAGGTTGTGTTACTGGAGGTGCTTAGGTTGTGTTACTGGAGGTGCTTAGGTTGTGTTACTGGAGGTGCTTAGGTTGTGTTACTGGAGGTGCTTAGGTTGTGTTACTGGAGGTGGTTAGGTTGTGTTACTGGAGGTGCTTAGGTTGTGTTACTGGAGGTGCTTAGGTTGTGTTACTGGAGGTGCTTACGTTGTGTTACTACGTTGTGTTACTGGAGGTGCTTAGGTTGTGTTACTGGAGGTGCTTAGGTTGTGTTACTGGAGGTGCTTAGGTTGTGTTACTGGAGGTGCTTAGGTTGTGTTACTGGAGGTGCTTAGGTTGTGTTACTGGAGGTGCTTAGGTTGTGTTACTGGAGGTGCTTAGGTTGTGTTACTGGAGGTGCTTAGGTTGTGTTACTGGAGGTGCTTAGGTTGTGTTACTGGAGGTGCTTAGGTTGTGTTACTGGAGGTGCTTAGGTTGTGTTACTGGAGGTGCTTAGGTTGTGTTACTGGAGGTGCTTAGGTTGTGTTACTGGAGGTGCTTAGGTTGTGTTACTGGAGGTGCTTAGGTTGTGTTACTGGAGGTGCTTAGGTTGTGTTACTGGAGGTGCTTAGGTTGTGTTACTGGAGGTGCTTAGGTTGTGTTACTGGAGGTGCTTAGGTTGTGTTACTGGAGGTGCTTAGGTTGTGTTACTGGAGGTGCTTAGGTTGTGTTACTGGAGGTGCTTAGGTTGTGTTACTGGAGGTGCTTAGGTTGTGTTACTGGAGGTGCTTAGGTTGTGTTACTGGAGGTGCTTAGGTTGTGTTACTGGAGGTGCTTAGGTTGTGTTACTGGAGGTGCTTAGGTTGTGTTACTGGAGGTGCTTAGGTTGTGTTACTGGAGGTGCTTAGGTTGTGTTACTGGAGGTGCTTAGGTTGTGTTACTGGAGGTGCTTAGGTTGTGTTACTGGAGGTGCTTAGGTTGTGTTACTGGAGGTGCTTAGGTTGTGTTACTGGAGGTGCTTAGGTTGTGTTACTGGAGGTGCTTAGGTTGTGTTACTGGAGGTGCTTAGGTTGTGTTACTGGAGGTGCTTAGGTTGTGTTGCTGGAGGTGCTTAGGTTGTGTTGCTGGAGGTGCTTAGGTTGTGTTGCTGGAGGTGCTTAGGTTGTGTTACTGGAGGTGCTTAGGTTGTGTTACTGGAGGTGCTTAGGTTGTGTTACTGGAGGTGCTTAGGTTGTGTTACTGGAGGTGCTTAGGTTGTGTTACTGGAGGTGCTTAGGTTGTGTTACTGGAGGTGCTTAGGTTGTGTTACTGGAGGTGCTTAGGTTGTGTTACTGGAGGTGCTTAGGTTGTGTTACTGGAGGTGCTTAGGTTGTGTTACTGGAGGTGCTTAGGTTGTGTTACTGGAGGTGCTTAGGTTGTGTTACTGGAGGTGCTTAGGTTGTGTTACTGGAGGTGCTTAGGTTGTGTTACTGGAGGTGCTTACGTTGTGTTACTGGAGGTGCTTATTTGTGTTACTGGAGATACTTACGTTGTGTTACTGGAGGTGCTTACGTTGTGTTACTGAAGGTGTTTACGTTGTTACTGGAGGTGCTTACGTTGTGGTACTGGAGGTGCTTACGTTGTGGTACTGGAGGTGCTTATGTTGTGGTAGTGGAGGTGCTTATGTTGTGTTACTGGAGGTACTTAGTTGTGTTACTGGAGGTGCTTACGTTGTGTTACTGGAGGTACTTACGTTGTGATACTGAAGGTGCTTACGTTGTGTTACTGGAGGTGCTTACGTTGTGTTACTGGAGGTGCTTACGTTGTGTTACTGGAGGTGCTTACGTTGTGTTACTGGAGGTGCTTACGTTGTATTACTGGAGGTGCTTACGTTGTTACTGGAGGTGCTTACGTTGTGTTACTGGAGGTGCTTACGTTGTTACTGGAGGTGCTTACGTTGTGTTACTGGAGGTGCTTACGTTGTGTTACTGGAGGTGCTTACGTTGTGTTACTGGAGGTACACAAATAACCCGCACATAAAAGAGAGAAGCTTACGACGACGTTTCGGTCCGACTTGGACCATTGACAAAGTCACACTAACAGAGGTGGAGCAGAACGGCTATATATAGGCAGGAAGAGGTGGAGGTAGCAGTAGTAGTAGTAGTACAAGAATTGTATATACTACCGACAGGATGAAATGACACATGCACAACACCCGGGCATCCCCACCGTAGACGTTTCGCCATCCAGCCAGCCACTGGATGGCGAAACGTCCACAACAAAGACAACCAGACGCCGCACATGTGTCTTAATTTCATCAGTAGTTGTAGTAGAAGAAGAAGAGGTAGTAGTAGTGGTAGTGGTAGAAGTGGGAAATAAGGAAGACGAGCCAGTCAAATACAAAGGAAGGGGAGCACTGCAAGAGAGCTAGAAACCCACAGAGGGAGAGCAAGCGCACCGAGGTGCGTTTTGTATTTGACTGGCTCGTCTTCCTTATTTCCCACTTCTACCACTACCACTACTACTACCTCTTCTTCTTCTACTACAACTACTGATGAAATTAAGACACATGTGCGGCGTCTGGTTGTCTTTGTTGTGGACGTTTCGCCATCCAGTGGCTGGCTGGATGGCGAAACGTCTACGGTGGGGATGCCCGGGTGTTGTGCATGTGTCATTTCATCCTGTCGGTAGTATATACAATTCTTGTACTACTACTACTACTGCTACCTCCACCTCTTCCTGCCTATATATAGCCGTTCTGCTCCACCTCTGTTAGTGTGACTTTGTCAATGGTCCAAGTCGGACCGAAACGTCGTCGTAAGCTTCTCTCTTTTATGTGCGGGTTATTTGTGTATCGTTCCAGTCACGGTATTGTGCCTTTTTGTTATTTACTGGAGGTGCTTACGTTGTGGTACTGGAGGTGCTTACGTTGTGGTACTGGAGGTGCTTACGTTGTGTTACTGGAGGTGCTTACGTTGTGTTACTGGAGGTGCTAACGTTGTATTACTGGAGATGCTTACGTTGTGTTACTGGAGGTGCTTACGTTGTGTTACTGGAGGTGCTTACGTTGTGTTACTGGAGATGCTTACTTTGTATTACTGGAGATGCTTACCTTGTATTACTGGAGGTGCTTACCTTGTATTACTGGAGGTACTTACGTTGTGGTACTGGAGGTGCTTACGTTGTGTTACTGGAGATGCTTACGTTGTATTACTGGAGATGCTTACCATGTATTACTGGAGGTACTTACCTTGTATTACTGGAGGTGCTTACCTTGTATTACTGGAGGTACTTACGTTGTGGTACTGGAGGTGCTTACGTTGTGTTACTGGAGGTGCTTACGTTGTGTTACTGGAGGTGCTAACGTTGTATTACTGGAGATGCTTACGTTGTATTACTGGAGATGCTTACCTTGTATTACTGGAGGTGCTTACGTTGTGTTACTGGAGGTACTTACGTTGTATTACTGGAGGTACTTACGTTGTATTACTGGAGGTTCTTACGTTGTATTACTGGAGATGCTTACGTTGTGTTACTGGAGGTGCTTACCTTGTATTACTGGAGGTGCTTACGTTGTGTTACTGGAAGTACTTACGTTGTATTACTGGAGGTACTTACGTTGTGTTACTGGAGGTACTTACGTTGTATTACTGGAAATGCTTACGTTGTGTTACTGGAGGTACTTACGTTGTATTACTGGAGGTGCTTACGTTGTGTTACTGGAGGTGCTTACCTTGTACTACTGGAGGTGCTTGCGTTGTGTTACTGGACGTGCTTACGTTGTGTTACTGGAGGTACTTACGTTGTGTTACTGGAGGTGCTTACGTTGTATTACTGGAGGTACTTACGTTGTGTTACTGGAGGTACTTACGTTGTGTTACTGGTGGTACTTACGTTGTGTTACTGGAGGTGCTTACGTTGTGTTACTGGAGGTGCTTACGTTGTGTTACTGGAGGTGCTTACGTTGTGTTACTGGAAGTGCTTACGTTGTGTTACTGGAGGTACTTACGTTGTGTTACTGGAGGTGCTTATGTTGTGTTACTGGAGGTGCTTGCGTTGTGTTACTGGAGGTACTTACGTTGTGGTACTGGAGGTGCTTACGTTGTATTACTGGAGGTGCTTACGTTGTGTTACTGGAGGTGCTTACGTTGTATTACTGGAGGTGCTTACGTTGTGTTACTGGAGGTGCTTACGTTGTTTTACTGGAGGTGCTTACGTTGTGTTACTGGAGGTGCTTACGTTGTATTACTGGAGGTGCTTACGTTGTGTTACTGGAGGTGCTTACGTTGTGTTACTGGAGGTGCTTACGTTGTGTTATTGGAGGTGCTTACGTTGTATTACTGGAAGCGCTTATGTTGTATTACTGGAGGTACTTACGTTGTGATACTGAAGGTGCTTACGTTGTATTACTGGAGGTGCTTACGTTGTATTACTGGAGGTGCTTATGCTGTGTTACTGGAGGTGCTTACCTTGTATTACTGAAAATGCTTACGTTGTGTTACTGGAGGTGCTTACGTTGTGTTACTGGAGGTGCTTACGTTGTGTTACTGGAGGTGCTTACGTTGTGTTACTGGAGGTGCTTACGTTGTATTACTGGAGGTGCTTACGTTGTATTACTGGAGGTGCTTACGTTGTGTTACTGGAGGTGCTTACGTTGTGTTACTGGAGGTGCTTACGTTGGGTTACTGGAGGTGCTTACGTTGTGTTACTGGAGGTGCTTACGTTGTGTTACTGGAGGTGCTTAGGTTGTGTTACTGGAGGTGCTTACGTTGGGTTACTGGAGGTGCTTACGTTGTGTTACTGGAGGTGCTTACGTTGTGTTACTGGAGGTGCTTACGTTGTGTTACTGGAGGTGCTTACGTTGTGTTACTGGAGGTGCTTACGTTGTGTTACTGGAGGTGCTTACGTTGTGTTACTGGAGGTGCTTGCGTTGTGTTACTGGAGGTGCTTGCGTTGTGTTACTGGAGGTGCTTACGTTGTGTTACTGGAGGTGCTTACGTTGTTACTGGAGGTGCTTAGGTTGTGTTACTGGAGGTGCTTAGGTTGTGTTACTGGAGGTGCTTAGGTTGTGTTACTGGAGGTGCGTTGTGTTACTGGAGGTGCTTACGTTGTGTGACTGGAGGTGCTTGCGTTGTGTTACTGGAGGTGCTTGCGTTGTGTTACTGGAGGTGCTTGCGTTGTGTTACTGGAGGTGCTTACGTTGTGTTACGTTGTGTTACTGGAGGTGCTTACGTTGTGTTACTGGAGGTGCTTGCGTTGTGTTACTGGAGGTGCTTGCGTTGTGTTACTGGAGGTGCTTTCGTTGTGTTACTGGAGGTGCTTACGTTGTGTTACTGGAGGTGCTTACGTTGTTACTGGAGGTGCTTAGGTTGTGTTACTGGAGGTGCTTAGGTTGTGTTACTGGAGGTGCTTAGGTTGTGTTACTGGAGGTGCTTAGGTTGTGTTACTGGAGGTGCTTAGGTTGTGTTACTGGAGGTGCTTACGTTGTATTACTGGAGGTGCTTACGTTGTGTTACTGGAGGTGCTTACGTTGTGTTACTGGAGGTGCTTACGTTGTATTACTGTTTAAATGGTGTTTTGAACTATATCTGTGCACTTGTGGTAGAACAGTTACTGAAGACAAGACGGTGAATGTTTCTACCATTTGATCCCGTTCCCTTAATAGAAGACGCGGCCATGTGGTTAAAAAAATGGAAAATAAAAAATGTCATCAGAGCACTCGGCGAAGCGGAAGAGGAGATCAGTGAAACGGAAGAGGAAGACAGGGAAGCAGAAGAGGAAGACAGCGAAGCGGAAGAGGAAGACAGCGAAGCGGAAGAGGAAGACACGTAACCATGCCACAACTGTGTTAGTGGATCTGATATTCATGGAGAAAATTTCCTATGGCGTCAGCAAGGAAAACGATTGAGTGTAAGTGGATAACGAGAATTTACAAGTCAAGAGATGTCCATGCGGTAACACTTGTATAAGTTACTCGTGCTCTACACACTGCAGTGTTGCTACACCCACAACCCATTTTGGAATCTTGAAAATTGGCAGACACACCCACATGTTTCCAACACACCAAGTATTGAGAAACTCTAAAATCACTCAAACTGTATTCCATGGAGCGCAGGTGGCAATATAACGGTTGAAACCTGGAAGATAGAGAATTATGAAAATTAAAGGCATGGCACTGTGCTACCCGTGAAGATTTAACTTTTATTTCGAATATAATAATTGGAAGGCATGGCATGTAGTGATAAATACCCTCGATGAAAGGCAGGGAATCAATCAGTACATTAAAGATACATTTCTGCAGACCGCTTGTGATCAAGAAAACTGTAGTACATACATAGGACCAAGTTATTGCAGGAGCAACAGTGTGACTTTAAACAGGTGGTCGAGCATGAGGCTGATGAGAGTCCCGACACGTGCTAGGTGATGCTGGGAAGCATCAGCAGCTACGTAGTTAAATACTACGGATCAATCCCGTAGAGTTATTCGCCAACGACTTACGATTCTTGAATTTTACATGTGTTCGTATTTTTTTCTGATTTTAATTATGAGTGCTTTAATTATTTATATTTGAGTTGGTTATTCCCCGAGTGTTTTTGAATACATTTTTGAGAGTGTAAGGTGGACAGGGGAATATACGTACTGAGATACACTGGTAGACCGGCATACTAAAGACGCGACCAGACACAACTGGAAATCAGACTTTAGTCTTGAAGTGAGCTACAAGAGTAACAACGACAGTTCTTAAATTCAACAATCACCAAAGTGTTAATTTGACAGCCACAAAGAAAATGATAAACTGGATAACCAGAAACTTTTAGAACAAGAGATGACGAGCCAGTGATAGTTTTTCCTGTAAATTTTAACTTAAAAATATCTCTGGTGGTCTTGCGATTTACTAGAAATTCCTCTGCGATCTTCCGGCAGATTGCTACTGACGTTTTGACTATCTCTGATCTACAGTGTGACCAGCTTGGGCCACCAGTATGATAGGAAGGAGCGTTAGCATAAACAGTCTGGTTGATCAGACAAGGAGGTCTGGTCTCAGGCCGGGCTGCAATGGCAGAAGAATCTTCGAAACGTCACAGGTATGTCAGTTATAAGGCGGCGGGGGTCAAGGCCTTGCAATGTGGCCTGAGTTTTGTGATGAATAACTCAAGAGAGGTTGGCACGGGGGAGCCAGCAGGTGATCTTGCTGAATTGGTGACAGGTTTGTGTGCTCCCTCCCTGGGTCCACTGTGCCCCTCCCAAGGTTCTGTGTTCCTCTCTGGATTCTCTGTACCCCTCCACTGTGTCCTCTACAGGTGGCCGTCTGCTTGTTGAAGGTTCTGGTGGTCACTGCCTCGCAGAAAAAATGATAGGGCGGATATCTAGAACCTTCAAAGTAAGATGCTGAGCCAGTGACACTCTTCAAGCCACTCGTTTTCTCCAGACCGGAGTACTGCTCTACTGTATACTAACAGTCCTATTCAAGGCAGGAGAGAGAGCTGAATTGGAAGACGTATAGAGAACTTACACTGTTCATATACCTTCAGTTAAGCATCTGAACTTGAAGTACTGTAAACTGTATTCCTTAGAATGTATGCAAGAAATATACATAATTTACACCTGGAAACCCTGGAGGGACTGGCTCCAAACTTCACATCGGAATCACTATTATTTGAAAGCAAGAGAATTGTAAATGGTGTAGAGTACCTCCAATAAAAAAAATAGGGACTATGAGTACAGTAAGAAAGAACTCAGGAAATGTAAGGGAGCCAAGGCTTTTCAACATCTCCCTTCGTGCATAAGTGAGAATCGCCAAAATCCTTTTGTAGTCTTCAAGAGGGAACTTTGTAAGTTTCTCAGATCACTTTCTGACCTGCCGGGTTGTAGTGCATTGGACTGTGTGTGTGGCTGGCACCAACAGCCTGGTGGACCAGGCCAGCAAATTCGAGACCTGGTCTGGAACCTGGCTGCAGGGGAGGTGACCCCCATAATCGTTGCAGGGTAAACGCAAAGAAAGCCTGGTCAGCCAGGTTATTAGTGCTAGCAGCACGCAGTGCAGCACGAGCACTACAGCCAGGATGATTAGAACTGTCAGGAGAGAGGAAAAGTAAAATCAGCATCTAATATTATGTTGGACTCGGTTTTATTTGCAGGGGTCGAGTTATTGCTCCTGGCCTCGCAACCTAATTATTATCCTCCAGCATTACAGACTCCTGGCCTCCGAGACATGATCATACCAAGTTTTGAAGTTGTGTGTAGTGTTTGCTGCCATCACGAACACTCACACCCTGGCTGGCACACTGCCAGGCACCACAAATCTACAAGACAGTTGGCCACTATAAAGAGAGAATTATGACTAACGTGAACAAGTATTGACCACTATGTCACCCAGAGGGAGTATAATCCAGATGTATATATTGTCATATATGTCACATTGTTACACACCCTAAATGTATTGAATTGTCGGAGGGAGACTGAAAACAGCCTACCAAGTAGATGTTTTTACTGGATATGTGACAGTGTGTTGGTAAGGACTGCAGAAATACTGGGGGATATCTCTTCTTTTTGTCATAAAGAGAAATTATTTTTTGGCCTCTGTGAGCTAGCAGACACTGCATGACGATCATGACCACCCTGACGCAGGAGAGTCGTGAATACGAACAACTGGTGACTCCCACGCACTACCACAGCCGAGGGGGGAGGGGGCTGCTAACAAGGTTAAAGTCCTTCCCCAGAAGCAAGTTTTTTTTTTTTTGACGCTGTGAGTAATTTTCCACGTTTTACTTTGACCAGTGACAACAACAACACGATATTTTTAAGATATTTCACGGTATACTGAAAATCATTATATAATATATATGTCGTGCCGAATAGGTAAAATTGGTCAGTTAGCAAGAACTCGTTTAAAATTAAATCCTTTCAAAATTAAGTCCTTTCTAAAATTTTCTCCCCATCCAGGGAGGTTCCTTGATGATGGTGAAGGGCTCTTTTCTTGGGAATTGGATCTGTGCTCCAGTTTCCTGAATTGAGCCTGAATGCCTTCTATCCCCCCCACATGCGCTGTATAATCCTACGGGTTTAGCGCTCCTCCATAATTATAATAATAAAATTTTCTCATACGTTTAAAGATATGTTTTTGTCATTTATGTTAATGTAAAAAATAATAATTTTGTTCCAAAGGACCTTAGAAAACTTACCTGACATTATAACACGCGCAATTTAATTTAGCCTAATCCAACTAAATATATTTTAGATAAGTTTACAATAATTTAATAATAAACATAATGAAATATATTGTTGTTTAAGCCAGAATCACAAGTTTTAACTGTTCGGCACATATATATATATATATATATATATATATATATATATATATATATATATATATATATATATATATATATATATATATATATATATATATATCTATTCTATTTTTTCCAACATTTTATGATTTCTAAGCCGCCAGATTAAAATCCTGGCTAAATCTCCCCCTCTGATTAAAATCCTGGCTTGAGCTTCTCCTCAGATTGAAATAACTGACTGCGCCACCACTCGTGCGGATCAGGAAGTGTGTGAAAGAGATGCTGTATATGAGAGTAATAAACAAAGTGGCACTCAGAATTCGACAGAAAAGACTAACACGACTGCTGATGCAGAGGAATAAAGAAATTGTCAGCATTGAAGTACACAGAGAACATCACACTGATCGTCACATTACATTCCAGGGAGTGTCGGCTACCCTCACTTTCAGAACAAATCCTGAAACGTCGGAATCAGGTGGAGGTACAGACACCATAAATGATAATACAGACACCATAAATAACAATAGACATTATAAATGACAATACACACCATAAATGGCAATACAGACACCATAAATGGCAATAGACACCATAAATGACAATACAGACACCATAAATCACAGCCATCGGAAATTCGAAATGTTTAAATTCTGTGCACGGAGTGCTTGCAAGTACAGAATATCTGGAAAAGCAAGTGGGATTTGTAGATTTGGCTACCCCCCCCCCCCACATATACACAAAAAATTGTGATATCTTAAGTAAAATTTTATGTCGTTCTGCCTCCTAACATTTTGACCCTAAAATGTGTTATTTATATTATTCAAAAAATAGAATATAAATAGTAGTAGTAGTAAAACACTAGCCTTAGCAAGGTAAAAAGTTCAGCATCCTAACTAGTGACGGTACTGCCACCTCTCTTGTTTTTTTTCCTCATAGCAGACAGTGATATAAACACTAGCCATACCTTATTTTTTGCGGACGATACCAGTGTAGGCATGAAAATCGCCTCGGTAGAAGATACGTAAATTATATAAGGAGATAGCAGCAGTTTTCCGGTGGGCACTAGAAAATGTGATTTTTATTTGTGACGGATTAAGACAGCTCAGATACAGAAAGAATGAACTGGAGAGAAGTATTGGATACCAGCATGAGAGGGCCATAATGGGTATAATGATGTCACATGACCTGTCATTTAGAGAGATTAGGGAAAAAACCGCCAAAGCTAGGAAAATTGAAAGGTAGATAATTAATGAAAACTTGTAACAAGAGAGACGATACCAGTACTGACACTATTTTAAGTCGCTCGTGGTCTCTCGTCCAGAACATCAAGTGTTGACGTCTCCTTCAAGGCAGAAGAGATACCAAAGGTGGAAAAGTTAGAGACTGTTTACTGCCTGCATAGAGCCAATACAGCATCGTAACTACAAGAATACCTCAAAATACTTTGAATTTACTCTCTGGAGGGAAGGAAAGAAGCCTGGTAATAAATAAATGGAAGATACTTGTAGGCTTAGACCCAAATCTGGTTGTGTGCGTCATCGGACCGCCAACAACAGCCTTGTTGTATGGGTAATCAAAAGAAATGGAAATAAGAAACAGTTGTATAACACAAACTGCCTCTCAACCACATGGAAGAAAGCGGGAGGTATAACCGTGCCTCGGGCCACCAGCAACAGCTTGGTTGACCAGGCAAACACCAGACGAGTAGACGGGAGTAGAAAAACTCTCGGAACTCATCGAAGGTATATATCACGTGAGCATCACACTAACCTTGGTATGCCTAACAATTCACACACCAGAGATTTTAATGCCATGAAGCGAGGAAGAATGACAAGACATGACTAGAATATATCACCACCTCGAGCCATGTTGGGATTTGAAAAACCTGAAATGAAATACACTGAAATATGTTTTAAGGGTGAGTTTTTTTTTTTTTGGGGGGGGGGCGCGGCGGGGCGAGAGATAAGAAAAGGAGAATGAGGATCTCGGGTATGGAGTAGGGGAGAGAAGCAGTGATGGAGAGAGTCAGTAAGGAGGGGTAGTAAGAAAAGATGGAATCATAAGGAAAGGAAAGTAGGAAGGGAAATAAATATGGAAGTCTGGGACAGGGGAAGCCAAGGTCTGGTTGCTCGGATGAAGGGAATGTATATAACAGGGAAGGTGGGAGAAGATGAAGTATTGAGGGAGGGAAGTAGGTATAGGAGAAGTTCTATCCTCCCTCTCCCTCTAGTTAAACTGGGATGTTTAATCCCTGATGACTGTATGAGGAATCATCAGGTGCCAATTCATCTTGACACTTATCATCAAGAATATTTTAATCTCTGAAATATGGAGTAAATTCAGTTCTCAACGCATGTACACGTTAGGTTCATTTTATAGTATGCAGCGCCAGCATGAAACCCACACGTCAAGCTGAAGATCCACTGGCTGGCAGGAGACTGTTACTGGAGAAAACCATACCACGGGCAGGAATAGAACCCGCGATCAGTCATAAAACTCCAGACCGACGCGTTAACCACAGGCTAACGCGTCGGTCTGGAGTTTTATGATTCTCTTATCGCGGGTTCTATATCCCCCCCGTTCCGCCCGTGGTATGGTTTGTTTGCAATCGTGTCATTACGATTTCGTGAGTCATTGTTTCTGGAAGTCTTGGTCTGGGACCTGGCAGCGGGTGCGGTGACCCCCGGAATCGAATACTAGTAACTCACGGGAATAAGCTACTAGGAATTGACACGGGGTTGACACAGGATTAGGGCTTACAAAATATCAGAGAATTGGATAGAGTGGATAGGGAAAAACTGGGGAGTGAGGAGGAAGAACCATGGAAGACAAGTAGACGTACCTGAAGACACCATTCACCCACCACTAGACAGTAGACCTACCTGAAGACACCATCCACCCACCACTAGACAGTAGACCTACCTGAAGACACCATCCACCCACCACTAGACAGTAGACCTTCCTGAAGACAATACTCATCATCTAGTAGACAAGAAGATCTTCCTGATGGACACTTCCCATCACCTAGTAGGCAAGCAGGTCTACCTACCTACATATCAGGCGAACAACAAACACCTACATCAGACAATAACAGAAAAAATCACTCAGACACCAGACAACACAAAACAGTTTAGTGCCAGATTTAACAGCCGTACACGACAAAAATAGATAACGTGACATAAATAAAACAGTTTGTTACAGCCGCGGAGGAAGCTGTGTTTTTGTTGTCTGACCAGCTGTGTTGTTGTTGAGGAGGAGGTGGTTGTGATAGAAGAGGAGGAGGAGGTAGTGATAAAAGAGGAGGAGGAGGAGGAGGAGGAGGTAGTGATAAAAGAGGAGGAGGAGGAGGTAGTGATAAAAGAGGAAGTAATCACCAGACTTTGCTTGTGTTTACACAGAGATCAAACAGTTAAGACACATGGCGGAGCTTGTTGATGTCTGCCAGGTGATCCATGAAACTGTGGCTGCCTTCACCAGGCAGGAGGGCAGACAAGGAGGCAGGTGATCCATGAAGCTGTGGTTGCCCTCACCAGGCAGGAGGGCAGAAAAGAAGATAGGGAATAAACAGAATGAGAGAAGGAATGACCGAATGAAGGGGAAGGGAAAAACTAGCGAGGAAGAAATGAATTGAGAAGGAAAAGAAGAAGAAATGAAAAAAGAGGAAAGTTAGTGAAGAAAGATAAAAAGGTTATAGAAAATGGAGGGAGAGAAAATAATGTGAAGCGAAACATGGACAAGAAGAAAACATGAAGGAAAATAATATTAAGAAGGAAGACGTGAGGAAGAAAGACATGAGGAAGGAAGACGTGAGGAAGAAAGACATGAGGAAGAAAGAAGTGAGGAAAGTAGTGAGGAAGGAAGACGTGAGGCAGGAAGACATGAGGAAGGAAGATGTGAGGAAGGAAGATGTGAGGAAGGAAGATGTGAGGAAGGAAGATGTGAGGAAGGAAGATGTGAGGAAGGAAGATGTGAGGAAGAAAGATGTGAGGAAGAAAGATGTGAGGAAGAAAGATGTGAGGAAGAAAGATGTGAGGAAGAAAGATGTGAGGAAGAAAGATGTGAGGAAGAAAGATGTGAGGAAGAAAGATGTGAGGAAGAAAGATGTGAGGAAGAAAGATGTGAGGAAGAAAGATGTGAGGAAGAAAGATGTGAGGAAGAAAGATGTGAGGAAGAAAGATGTGAGGAAGAAAGATGTGAGGAAGAAAGATGTGAGGAAGAAAGATGTGAGGAAGAAAGATGTGAGGAAGAAAGATGTGAGGAAGAAAGATGTGAGGAAGAAAGATGTGAGGAAGAAAGATGTGAGGAAGAAAGATGTGAGGAAGAAAGATGTGAGGAAGAAAGATGTGAGGAAGAAAGACGTGAGGAAGAAAGACGTGAGGAAGAAAGACGTGAGGAAGAAAGACGTGAGGAAGAAAGACGTGAGGAAGGAAGACGTGAAGAAGGAAGACGTGAAGAAGGAAGACTTGTGGAAGAAGGAAGACTTGTGGAAGAAGGAAAAACATGGAGAAAAATACGTGTGGGAAGAGAAAAAGGGACACGAGGGATGGGACGAGGAAGAATAAGGGGAAAGAGAAAAATAAGATCACTGGTAAGAGAAAGAGGAAGTGAAGAGAGAAAAAGAGCGAGACAAAAAAGGACGAAGAATAACGAAAAAGTAAAAAGAAAGTGTAAGAAAAAGTGAAAAAAAAGAGTAAGAAACAGAAAAAATTAAAAATCAGGGAAAGGTGAAAAATGGATAAGAAATGAGGAACATAGTGAATTAGTGGATGAAGTTGGAATATAAACATAAAGAATAAAACAGAAGAGGGAGTGACGGAGGAAATGTTTGGTAAACACAGCCTCCATGATAAACTTTCCTGCCAATATTTTATTTTTGTTTCTGACACCTTAAATGTGTTTAATTAGACATAGGATTCTGTTGTCTACCTGTTGATGTTGAGGGGGGTCATCGCCCCCCACCACCTGGTCCCACACCAGGGCTGCGTATTGATAACTTGATTAATAAAGTTATGGATGCCAGCAGCATGTTTTCTAATGTTAAATAACTACTGCTACTATTACTATTACTACTGTTGTTACTATTACTACTGTTGTTACTATTACTACTGTTAATATTACTACTGTTGTTACTATTACTACTGTTGTTACTATTATTGCTATTATTACTATTACTACTGTTGTTATTACTATTATTGCTGTTATTACTATTATTGCTGTTATTACTATTACTACCATTATTACTATTAATATACTACAGCTAGTACTGCTACTAGTACTACTACAGCTAGTACTGCTACTAGTACTACTACAGCTAGTACTGCTACTAGTACTACAGCTAGTACTGCTACTAGTACTACTACAGCTAGTACTGTTACTAATACTACAACTAGTACTGCTACTAGTACTACTAGTACTGTTACTAGTCCTACAACTAGTACTGTTATTAGTACTACAACTAGTACTGTTACTAGTACTAGTACTGTTACTAGTACTACAACTAGTACTGTTATTAGTACTAGTACTACAACTAGTACTGTTACTAGTACTACAACTAGTACTGTTACTAGTACTACAAGTACTGTTACTAGTACAACTAGTACTGCTACTAGTACAACTACTACTGCTACTAGTACTACAACTAGTACTGCTACTAGTACAACTAATACTGTTACTAGTACTGTTACTAGTACTACAACTAGTACTGTTACTAGTACTACAACTAGTACTGCTACTAGTACTACAACTAGTACTGCTACTAGTACAACTAATACTGTTACTAGTACTGTTACTAGTACTACAACTAGTACTGTTACTAGTACTACAACTAGTACTGCTACTAGCACTACTAGTACTACTACAGCTAGTTCTGCTACTAGTACTACTACAGCTAGTACTACTACAGCTAGTACTGCCACTAGTACTACAGCTAGTACTGCTAATACTACTACAGCTAGTACTATTACAGATAGTACTGCTACTGCTACAGCTAGTACTACAGCTAGTACTGCTACTAGTACTACAGCCATCAGCACCTACCACAGCCAAGCACCTGCCACTAGCACCACCACAGCCAGCACCGCAGTACCACAGCCAGCACCGCCAGTACCACAGCCAGCACGCCACTAGCACCACCACAGCCAGTACCGCTACTAGCACCCCACAGCCAGTACTGCCATAGCAGCCACAGCCAGTACTGCACTAGCACCACAGCCAGTACCGCCACTAGCACAGCAGCTACTGCCACAGTACAGCTTACTACTGCTACTAGTACAGCCTAGTACTGCCATTAGCATCCCACAGCAGCACAGCCTAGACAGCACCACAGCCATACCTACTGTTAGCACGCCGCTGTACACTACATCTAGTACCACAGCTAGTACCGCTACTAGCTACATACTGCACTAGTACTCACAGCCATACCGCTACTAGTACCTACTACAGCCAGTACCTGCCACTAGCACACTACAGCCAGTACCACTAGTACCACAGCCAGTACCGCTACTACCACAGCCATACCGCTAGTACAGCTAGCACCGCCTACGTATACACAGCAGCACCACTAGCACACTACAGCTAGTACCTGCTAGTACTACTACAGCCAGCACTGCCACTAGCCACAGCCAGAACTGCCACAGCCAGTACCACTAGCACCTACCACAGCTAGGCACCTTGCCACTAGTACACTACAGCCAGTACCACTAGACTACAGCCAATACACTACAGCCTACCACATACTACACAGCTACGCAGCTAGCACTCACTAGTACTGCCCTAGCACCTACCACAGCTAGCACTACTACAGCTAGTACTGCACTAGCACTACCACAGCATACCTGCTACTAGTACACAGAGCACGCTAGTACTCAGCAGCATAGCATACAACTAGTACTACTAGTACTACTACAGCCTAGTACTCCGCTAGACACTCAGCCAGTACCGCTAGTACTACTCAGCCTAGACTCACAGCACCGCCACTAGCACCTACTAGAGCCAACTACGCCACCTAGCACCAGCCAGCACTGCCACTAGCCACACCACAGCCAGTACGGCCACTACCCACAGCTGACCTACCACAGCCAGCACTGCAGCTACTACAGCCAGTACTACTGCTACAGCCTAGTACACAGTACACAGCCATGCTAGTACTACAGCCTTAGACTACAGCCAGTACTGCCACACACCAGTACAGCTGGCACTGCCACTAGTACAGCCTAGCACTGCCACAGCCAGTACCTGACCAGCTAGCACTACACAGCCTAGCACCGTAGCACACAGCCTAGTACTGCCATTAGTGCCACACAGCCAGCCCCACAGCCAGTACTACAGACACAGCCAGTACTATTACAGCAGTACTGCCTACTAGTACTACACAGCAGTACTAGTATCTACAGCCTAGTACTACTGCCACAGCAGTACGCTAGTACTACAGCCAGTACACCACAGCCAGTACGCTACACTACAGCCTAGCACTACAGCCAGTACTGCTACTAGTACTGCTAGTACTACAGCCTAGTACTAGTACTACAGCCAGTACCTGCCTACTAGAAACAGCCAGCACTACAGCTAGCACTGCTACTAGTAATACAGCCAGTACTGCTAGTACTAGCAGCCTCCTGCTAGCACTCAGCAGAACCTACAGCCAGTACTGCACTAGTACCACCTACAGCCAGTACGTACATACCACAGCCTAGCACCTGCACTAGTAACCACAGCCAATACTAGTACACAGCCAGACTAGCACAGCCAGCCAGTCACTACAGCCAGCACTAGCACCACTATAGCCTGTGCCTACCACAGCCTAGTACCTGCTACTAGCACCACAGCCAGTACACTGCAGTCATTAGCACTACAGCCAGTACCACTGCCACCTACTCACAGCCAGTACACCACAGCCTAGTACTGCCATTAGTACCTACAGCAGCACCGTACAGTACCACAGCCAGTACTAGCACACAGCCAGTACTAGTACACAGCCAGTACCAGTACCACAGCCAGCACCAGCATACGCCATACAGCATACAGCCAGTACTGCCTACTAGCACCACAGCCAGTACTGCACTAGCACAGCCATACCGCCACTAGCACTACAGCTGTACTGCCACTAGCACCACAGCTAGTACCTGCCACTAGCTACCGGCAGCACTACCACTAGTACTACACCCAGCACTGCTGACACCACAGCCAGTACCACCACAGCTAGTACTGCACTAGCACCACAGCCAGCACTTACTAGTCACAGCCAGCACTGCCATTAGCACTACAGCCAGCTACTGCACTAGCTACAGCTAGTACCAGCCAGCACGCCAGCACCTACCACAGCTAGTACCGCTACAGTACCACAGCCAGTACGCTACTAGTGCCACAGCCTAGCACTGCTACTAGACCACCAGTGCACTGCCACTAGCACTACTACAGCCTGTACTACGGCCACTACGCTACTCAGGTTTCACGCTAGCACTGCACTAGCACTGCAGCCACTACAGCCAGCACCAGCAATACCAGCAGCTAGTACTGCTACTAGTACTAGTACTGCTACTAGTACTACAGCTAGTACTACAGCTAGTACTGCTACTAGTACTACTACAGCTAGTACTGCTACTAGTACTACAGCTAGTACTGCTACTAGTACTACAGCTACTACTAGTACTACTACAGCTAGTACTACAGCTAGTACTAGTACTACAGCTAGTACTAGTACTACAGCTAGTACTACTACAGCTAGTACTGCTAGTACTACTACAGCTAGTACTACAGCTAGTACTGCTACTAGTACTACAGCTAGTACTGCTACTAGTACTACAGCTAGTACTGCTACTAGTACTACAGCTAGTACTGCTACTAGTACTGCTACTAGTACTACAGCTAGTACTGCTACTAGTACTACAGCTAGTACTGCTACTAGTAATACAGTTAGTACTATTACTACTACAACTAGTACTAGTACTACTACAGCTAGTACTACTAGTACTACAGCTAGTGCTACTACAGCTAATACTAGTACTACAGCTAGTAATAGTACTACAGCTAGTACTATTACTACAGCTAGTACTAGTACTACAGCTAGTACTAGTACTACAGCTAGTACTAGTACTACAGCTAGTACTAGTACAACAGCTAGTACTAGTACTACAGCTAGTACTACTAGTACTACAGCTAGTACTACTAGTACAACAGCTAGTACTAGTACTACAGCTAGTACTACTAGTACAACAGCTAGTACTAGTACTACAGCTAGTGCTGCTACTACTAGTGCTTCTAGTACTACAGCTAGTACTGCTACTGCTAGTACTAGTACAACTAGTACTACTAGTAATAGTACTACTGCAGCTAGTATTACTACTGCTAGCACTAGTGCTACTATTACTACACACACACACAATGGGGAGAGGACCCACTCCAGTCGACTAACACCCAGGTATCTACTTACTGCTAGGTGAACAAGGACACCAGGTGTCTTAAGGAAACACGCCTCAAGTTTCTACCCGTACCAGGGATCGAACCTCGGAAACTGTGTGTGTGTGTGTGTGTGTGTGTGTGTGTGTGTGTGTGTGTGTGTGTGTGTGTGTGTGTGTGTGTGAGTGTGAGAGAGAGAGCTAAGTGCGCTACCAACCGAGCTACGGGATACCATCTATGATGTGTAAAGGCTGAGTAAGGTCCAAAGATATTTAATATGACTTTATATGACTCGGAGAACTGAATCTGACGGCTGTGGGAGAAAGAGGGGAAAGTGGAGACATGATCACGACGTTTAAAATTGTACTGTGTATCGACAGGGCGGTTAAAGATAAGCTGTTCAAGAGGAAACGACAAGAGAGAGAAAGTGGACAGAGATTAGCCATAGGCATGATAGTTTTTTTTTTTATCAGGGTGGTAGAAAAGTAAAATGGTCGAGTGGAGGAGTTAGTGGAGGCTCCTCCATTCATAGCTACGACAGAGCTAGTAAAATGTCTTGTTAAAGCAGTCCAGGATCCTGCGTCACCAACAGTGTCTCGACCCCTGCAAAGAAAACTCTACCTTATGACCAAGTAGAAGGAACTGGCGCCTGCACGGAGCCCTGATCTGATGTAACGTGTAAATAAACTAGAGAGTGGACGTAAAGATTCCCCATGTGACTGGTACCGGAAGAGAGGGATGGGGCGGGAAGGATGAAATGCGCGAATACATTTAAGGAACACAACTTTAAAAATATATATTTAGCCAGAAAACTTGGCCAAAGGCCGGACTGCGAGAGTTGAAAGCCCCTCGAAACCGGTGACAGATTTATCACAGGTAACAAGTAGAAGAGAGGAAAACAGTACTCAGGAGAGGGAGCCTAGGGACATCGATGATGATAAGCGGAACGACCTAGATAAAAGTGCGATGGCGACAACACCATACCAGCCTGTTGGTAGGTTTCTGTGCCAGGAGCTGTGAATCAACCCCAGCAATAACTGAGTGGAACATTAAGTGGAAGAGGCAGAATCCATACATTGCTTTAAGAATATGATAATGATCACTCCAGGAAGGAGTGAAACCAGTAGAGGCCAGCAGAGAGGCGGGGCCAGGAGCTGAGACTTGACCTGCAACCACATTTAGCTGAGTACACAATCATTTCATGTCGCACAACGTAACTACTACACAACTAAACAGTCAGTAAGTGTATTCTTGTAAAAAAATGTGAAAAACGAGAATAACAAGTTTAAATCAGGGTGTTCTTGGAATTTGTTCCTTTGTTAAGGTTGTACATTGTTGTTGTACTGATGCACGGAAAAGTATTTCATTATTACAAAAATAGAAATGTACCTTAATTTTCATATTCTTAACACGCACTTCGTCTTTTGACTTGATTGGAGAGAGAGGGAGAGAGAGAGAGAGAGAGAGAGAGAGAGAGAGAGAGAGAGAGAGAGAGAGATAGCGAACAGTGACTCATTTTATATATCTGATATACCTGTGACTGGTTTCGAGGACTCTTCTATCCTCTTTGACCACCTGGTCAACCAGGCTGTTTGCGCTAGCAGACTCACACTGGCATCATAACCCGGCTGATCCAGCACTTGCAGAAGTAAGCTCTTCAGCTTCTTTAAAACATCTGGCAATATTCCTGATATCTCTTGGTGACATTTGATCCACCTTACGTGGATGACCTGCGTCCACTAGTGGCTCCAGCCCACCTGTAACGACGTCTTCAACTGCTGCACCTCGCCACTTCCACTAGCTCCAATATAAAGACTCCGGCGTCATGGCACTATATTAGGTGAAAAAAAAACCCAGCCTACTGCGCAGGCGAAAAGTCTCTCCAATAACAATACCCAAATGTTGCCCATGTCATATTCGTCAACTTGTCAGTGTTGTAAGTTGCACATGAATGGTACACAATATTGACAAGATGAAGACTTAGACACATGTGCAACGTCTGGGTATCTTTATTTGTAGACGTTTCGCCATCCAGTGGCTTTATCAATACAATACAAAGATATAATATATTGTATTGTACTGATAAAGCCACTGGCTGGCGAAACGTCTACAAATATAGATACCCAGATGTTCCACATGCCTGATTCATCAGTGTTGCATACCTTTGATATAATAATAATAGTTATTTTTGTTGTTAGTTGTTATTGATATTTTTTGAGTTCGTGTTAGTGATAAGCGGATATATGGATATGAACATACAATATACACAATATTTTTTTACTGGGACAACGTCGTGTTAAATATAGATGTAAAGCTTCAGTCTTGAGCGAGACATTGTCCCAATTAAAGCTTGCTCTTCAAATTATCTTGGTTGACATAGTTTGCAAACAAAGACCTTTCGCCCGTAGAACAGGTGATCTGTATTGTGTGTGCATACCCATGTATTGTGTGTGTATACCCATGTATTGTGTATTCGTACCCATGTATTGTG
This sequence comes from Cherax quadricarinatus, assembly GCF_038502225.1. NCBI lineage: Eukaryota > Metazoa > Arthropoda > Malacostraca > Decapoda > Parastacidae > Cherax > Cherax quadricarinatus. Next base: position 9,185,853 of record NC_091364.1, on the reverse strand, counting down.
TTCATACCCATGTATTGTGTTCATACCCATGTATTGTGTTCATACCCATGTATTGTGTATTTGTACCCATGTATTGTGTTCATACCCATGTATTGTGTGTTCATACCCATGTATTGTGTGTTCATACCCATGTATTGTGTGTTCATACCCATGTATTGTGTATTCGTACCCATGTATTTTGTGCTCATACCCATGTATTGTGTTCATACCCATGTATTGTGTGTTCATACCCATGTATTGTGTTCATACCCATGTATTGTGTGTTCATACCCATGTATTGTGTGTTCATACCCATGTATTGTGTGTTCATACCCATGTATTGTGTATTTATACCCATGTATTGTGTGTTCATACCCATGTATTGTGTGTTCATACCCATGTATTGTGTGTTCATACCCATGTATTGTGTGTTCATACCCATGTATTGTGTGTTCATACCCATGTATTGTGTGTTCATACCCATGTATTGTGTTCATACCCATGTATTGTGTGTTCATACCCATGTATTGTGTTCATACCCATGTATTGTGTTCATACCCATGTAATGTGCATTCGTACCCATGTATTGTGTTCATACCCATGTATTGTGTGTTCATACCCATGTATTGTGTTCATACCCATGTATTGTGTATTCATATTCATGTATTGTGTGTTCATACCCATGTATTGTGTGTTCATACCCATGAATTGTGTTCATACCCATGTATTGTGTTCATACCCATGTATTGTGTTCATACCCATGTAGTGTGTGTTCGTACCCATACCTGTGGCCATGATACCTGTATCATTACAGTGACATAAAGTACCGAGAAGCTGAACACTTAAGACACCAGTGCAACACCTGGTTATCTGTAAAGATGTTTGCCAATCAGTGACTTAACTGTTCCATACAGAGATATGAAAAACCGGCGGACTGTATTGATGAAGCCACTGATTAGCGAAGCGTCTTCAAATTAAGATAACCAGGTGTTAACATAAAGGAGCACTGCAGCAGTCCTACTGGTCCATGCCAGGCACGTCCAACCCACACTCACGCATGTATTTGTCTAAGCTATTTTTAAAACTACACAACGTTTTAGCTTCAATGACGTTACTATGGAGCCTCTTCCACTCATCCATATCTATTTAATTCCTCCTGACACCTGTACATCTATTAGTGGATTTGTTGCTACTGTGAAGGCACTGAGGCAGCCAGAAGTTTCCTCATTAGTGTGTGTAGCGGTAATGCTGTAAGGAATGAGGATTATGCAGCTGTTTACTCGTGATTACCCCAGGAACGGTTCTTCCTAGTTTCCTTAAACTGCCTCGTTAGCGCCGTTCATCGGACACGCGTGCTTTAAATCAGGGACAAGGAGCCAGTTAATGGTAGTTAGCATCGAGCAGGTGTGTCTGGGCTGCCTTTGATGCTGCCGGGGCTATTATTCTGCCGGCTGCCGAGGCTATTATTCCCCCGACTGCCGGGGCTAAGCTGCCGCCGACAGACGGGGCTAATCTTCCATACGGATATCTTTTACCTGACTCTTGAACACATCCATCAGTCACTGAGGTATTGTAACCCATTTTCTCCCTGGTTGCGACCCACAACAGTGGCCTAACATATACATACTTATTTTTAGTATTAGATGGCAGGGGCAGCAGGAGTACAAGGACACTGACCCATATGTTGCTTCGTGCCAGGGAAATCGAACCTGGGACCTTGTGATTGAGTTGAATGCTCTCTCCAATGAGCTACACGGCACCCCTTCTTTTGTGTTTGCAGTTGTTATGGGGGCGGGGCGAGGCTAGGAGGGATGGGACGAAGCTAGAGGGGTTGAGACGAAGCCAGGAAGTATGGGACGAGACAAGGAGGGTCGAGGTTATGTAGGCAGGGAGGAGGCTAGGAGGGGCATGCCTGTGACTTACCTGTGACCGGTTTCGATGAGTCTTTTATCCTGACAATCCTGCCTGGGGTTAGACTTCCCTGTTGACCAGCAGGTCAACCAAGTTCTCAGTGCTAGCGACCTGCAGGCCCATAGTCATCACAGGTCGACATTATATATATATATATATATATATATATATATATATATATATATATATATATATATATATATATATATAATAGGGAGGTACCACCTCTAGAACTGTTGTAGGGACCCTCATCCTCAGAGAAAAGAATAAACTTGCTTCAGGGAAAACTCAAGATTCTCCCTGAAGCTGTTTGAGAATTTTCTCCTACCACCCCCTATATTATATATATATATATATATATATATATATATATATATATATATATATATATATATATATATATATATATATATTTTTTTTTTTTATTTAAAGACAAAATACATTGACAAAACATTCACAAAAATATAATACAAAGTAAAACAACATAGGTAACTCAGAGCTACATCTCGAATACTTCGTCCAGCTCCCCGGCGGTGGACCGCGTGCTCAGAATGCTGCAGGCATTTCCTCTCTGGATCGCAACACTGAGTCTCTGAAAGAGGAAGCTGGTCGCCCTGTGGTCCTTTGTTTCTATGATGAGCTTTTCACCCAGCTCTATTAGGAACTTTAGAGCACACTTGCCCCATGCTCCAAGGGTCTCCGACCCTATTGGGATGAAGTTATAGCAAGGGGGAAGGTCTTCATATTTGCGGATCTTCTGGGTCTCCCTGTGGCTGGCAGCTCCACCCCTTTCCACTACGGAGTATGGCAAGTAGGTGTCTGCCAATGTGGCGGCACATGTGTAGTCCCAGGCAATCCGCTTTCCATCCTTCCAAGGTAGCATAGTGGCTCCATCAGGACGCTTTAGACTTCCGTCAGACCTCTGCACTTGGGGTTCCCGTTGAGCTGGGCAACGGGCTGTGGCAAGGCTTCTCTTTATGATGTCATTGACCTCCTCATGCCTGGCATACTTCCCTTCTGCTGTGTGACACACGAGACCATGAAGTCCGAATTGATCAGCTGTCGCCCTGCCGCAAATACACCTATGTTCGGTGAGGATGGGGGCGGCTAGGCGAAGAGCAACACCAATCCGAATGGCCTGTGGGTCTAGTCGAGTGCCCAAGGAGGAATTGGGAACAGCAAACAGGAAATCTCCTAAGTGTGGTGCCTTCACTGCTAGGAGACGAGCTTTGTCCTTTCCTGAGGCGTTGGAGAGCATTGTGTTGGGGATTTTTTCCATGATCGGTTTGTCCCAGTGGGACTGTTTGTGTTCTTTGGGAGGAGCTGGTCTACTGGAGGAATCTGTAAGGGTGTCCCACCGAATCGCTGCTTCAGTAAACCTGGGGTCTTGAGCTCCTACCATGTCTCTCAAGCGTTCTGGAACAATCTTCTTGACTAATGCACTGGAATCCAAACACGAAGACAGAAAAGCAGGTAAGGCAACATGCGTTGCTTTGCGCACCCCTATACCTCCCAGTCGTACTGGGAGGGTTGCCTGATCCCATTGCTCATCCTCTAGTGACAGGTTCAGTGCCTTCTTAAGGGTTGACCTCAGGTGTGCGTCATATTCGTCAAGTGTTGGGTTGTCAAAAGAGGGTGCACACCTGAGGAAGTGAGTCGTGGAATAGTAAGGCACCTTGTGAGGAGATACAGAGCATCATGGGCATCAAGATTGCTTATTCTCTCCTCCATTCTCATCAGGTCATTCAATTTGTCCTTGAGGACTGTGTCGATGGCCTGGTGACCCAGCGGTGCTCCCAGGAGGGTACTGTTGGACGGAGTGGTAGTAGAGACTTCTGGGAGAATTCTTCGCACAGCATTGATTATTTCCTGGTTTGCTGTGATGATTTCACACTTGGAGGGATTGAGGATGAGTCTCAAGTCTTCTCCCTGTGTTTTCACCAGTTGTAGGTCCCCTACCAGGGACTCTTCAGTACCTGCCAGAGTGCCATCATCCAGGTACCAGATGTTGAGCTCGCTGCGTAGGCTGGAAGTTAGTTCTCTTACTGCCAAGCAGAAGAGAAGTGGAGCGAGTGGGTCACCCTGCTGAACACCTTCTGATGAGAGAATTTCATGTTCTCCAAACAAAAGAATTGAGGGTTTGCTGTAGCCGGCTGAAATGAACGGAAAAAGACTGGGGAAGCGATCCCGAACAGCTAGCAAGACAGCATCTCTCTTTACCATATTAAAGGCATTTCTAAAATCAAGTTTGACTATGGCCTTGTCTTCTGGTAGGTCCCTGATGTAGGCCCTTGCCGCATGAGCTGCAGCTTCACTGCCTTGAGGGACCCCAAAGCCCAGTTGGTGTGGCTGGAGTAAACTGGCAGCTTCTAGGCGAATTTTTCTTACTGCTGCTTTGGCAACGAGACGGCGAAGAGTGTTTCCAACCGCAATGGGTCTGATTCCCCCATCCTTCTTCTTCAAGGCACACAGTGAGGCTCCAAAAAAGAAAGGTTTAATTTCTTCTGGGATTCGCCCAGCCAGGCAGTTGTTGACGAAAGTTGTTAACTCGGTGAGAAGAAGTGATGCAGATGCACCGAGTACTGGATTTACCATCTCCTTGAGGTGCTGAGGTCGAACTCCCGTGTAACCTCCTGCAGATCCTGCAGGAAATGACACAATCGCCTTATAGACTTTCGATTCAGGCAAAATTAGTTGTTCAGTGATGGGGTCTTCCTCAGGGTTGTTGTTGATGGCTATGGTGTCCCTGGTTGGATGCTTGTCTCTTAGTGCTTGGGCTGTGGTCTCATCTTTGGGGGCTACAGTGTCGTCACTTGTAATTATTCGGATTGCTCCCACTGTGTTACCTTCAATTTTTTTGTTAACCTGTGCACAAATTTTCTCGTTTTCAGTGGGACTTTTCTTGGGTCTACCTTTGTGATTCCTGCGATGATGGGGCAGAGGGACACAATTATCCGTTCTTGGGTAGTTGCGCACTGCCTTGATAACTGACGTGGTTAGCAGTTTGCCTCGTCTCTCAGGAACTGCAAGACAGACATTGCCGAACAGGAGCAGGTTGCGCCATGCTTGGATGGTGCCTCGGGCTTCTAAGTTGGTGGAACCTCCATTCACCTGCTTGAGAATGTCTGTGAATTTCCCTGCTGCATATGGGCGAGCCGCTTTAGGGATGTGGGATAGGGTACTGTTAGCAGTGGATTTGAATGCCAACAGAAGGTTATCACAAGTGAGGAGGTTGCCATTGGAATTGTCATCTGCCTGTGGAGGCTGTGGTCTGCTCTCTGCTGGGGGCATATGTGATCCTGCACACCCATTGTGTGCACGAATATATATATATATATATATATATATATATATATATATATATATATATATATATATATATATATATATATATATATATATCAATAACAACACTGCACTAGCCAAGGACTCGAACCCATGCTGCTTTGGCCTGCCTCATGGTGGGCGAAAACACATGACGCCCTTATCCACTGAACCATACGATCCTTAAGAGTAGGGCATCCAGCGGAACTGGATGTGGTACTCCCTACCCAAGGACACACGATGGTGTGGATGACTCTAGGCTAATTTCATTCTAGTCTCTGTTTGGTGTACTAGTTCAACGAGCAGTATTTTATATTATTTTGACCACGAACGAGTGGTATTGATCAATACCACTCGTTCGTGGTCATATATATATATATATATATATATATATATATATATATATATATATATATATTTTCTTTTTTAACACACCGGCCGTATCCCACCAAGGAAGGGTGGCCCAAAAAGAAAAACAAAAGTTTCTCTCTTTAAATTTAGTAATTTATACAGGAGAAGGGGTTACTAGCCCCTTGCGCCTGGCATTTTAGTCGCCTCTTAAAACACGCATAGCTTATGGAGGAAGAATTCTGTTCCACTTCCCCATATATATATATATATATATATATATATATATATATATATATATATATATATATATATATATATATATATATATATATATATATATATATATATATATATATATATATATATATGTCGTGCCGAATATGTAAAACTGGTCAATTAGCAAGAACTCATTTAAAATTAAGTCCTTTCTGAAATTTTCTTTTATATGTTTAAAGATATATTTTTTTCATTAATGTTAATGTAAAAATTTATAAATTTGCTCCAAAAGAATCTTAGAAAACTTACCTAACCTTATTATAACAAGAACAATTTATTTTAGCCTAACCCAACTAAATATATTTTAGATTTGTTTACAATAATTTAATACTAAACAAACACAGTGAAATATATTTTTTTCGTTAGGTTCAGAATGATTTTGGCGAAATTATTGCATACACAAATTTTCACTTGTCCTATATGGCAAGATGAGCGTTGCTATTTAAGCCAAGATCGCAAATTCTGCCTATTCGGCACGACATATATATATATATATATATATATATATATATATATATATATATATATATATATATATATATATATATTATGCAATAAGATCACAGTAAACAGGTAATTTCAGAATATGCAAAACAACCACTGTGAAAGAATATAGAAATTCCCATCGCTTTCGTCACTACTCACATTTGTTCCTTGATAATGTGAGTAGTCACGAAAGCGCTTGGAATTTCTATATTCTTTCACAGTGGTTGTTTTGCATACATAATATATATATATATATATATATATATATATATATATATATATATATATATATATATATATATATATATATATATATATATATATATATTGTGTGTGTCTTTTTTGTATTCCAGAGAGAAGTGTTTCAGGCTCTTCAGCGGCAGTACATGCCCTCTACATTTTGCACTTGTGCTATCTCGCCTGCCTTGTTGCTTAGGTATGGAAAGATTGAAAAACTCAAAAGGAACACTATAGAACGTAAGGAACACGTAAAATACCTGGGAATAATTATGTCAGCTGACCTTTCTTTTACAGACCATAACAAGACAAAGATCACGACAGTTAGGAAGATGATGGGGTGGGCATTAAGAACTTTCAAAACAAGAGAAATAATGCCGATGGTGACACTCTTCAAATCGCTAGTGCTCCCTCACTTAGAATATTGCTCAGTGCTGACGAACCCGTTCACAGCAGGAAAAATATCTGACCTGGAACAAATAAAGAGATCGTTTACGGCTCGCATTGAGCCAGTAAAGCACCTAAACTACTGGGAACACGAGGAGCAGAGGATAGAGATATACATGATGATATATACCTGGAAGATATTCGAGGGCTTGGTCTCAAATCTGCACACTGCCATAACATACTGGAGTGAGCGATATGGGAGGAAATGTAAAATAAACCCAATGAGGAGCAGGGGTGCGGTGGGGACACTAAGGGAACACTGTATCAACATCCGGGGTCCTAGACTATTCAACATCTTACCAGAAGATAGAACAAGTGTAGAAGCCTTCAAGAGGAAACTGGACAAGTATCTTCACCAGGTGCCAAATCAACCATGCTGTGATTGGTATGTGGGGTAGCGGGCCTCCAGCAGCAACAGCCTGGTTGACCAGGCAAGCACCAGACGAGCCTGGCCCATGGCCGGACTCCGAGAGTAGTTAAACTCTCGAAGCCCTTCAATGGTTTAAGGTAAAGGAGGGTAGGAGGGGTATGACGAGGCTAAGAAGAATAGGACGAGGCCAGGAGTTGTGGGGAGAGTCAAGTAGGGGTAGAATGATGCTATCATGGGACAGTTGGCATGTCTTGGAGCAGTATGCATTGCCTGGGGCATTAGGCCTAGTTTAGGGCGGAAAACCTAGTACGGGGAAAACTCTAGCATGGGACAGTTAGAGTACGAGGCTAGGGGGATAGATAGTAAGAGGTTAGGAGGGGACAGTTCTCCCCCACGTGAATATGGAGGGCAGTACGAGGCTAGGAGAGACAGCTGATTGTCGTCATCTCTTTCATCTCTTCACCTTTCTTTAACCCTTCCACTTTTCTCCATCCCCTTCACTAACTCCTCCTACTCCACTTCTTTCCCTTCCACTTCTTTCCCTTTGTACCTTCCCTTCCACCTTCCCTTCCATTTCCTTCCCTTCCACCTTCTCTTCCATTTCCTTCCCTTCCACCTTCTCTTCAATTTCTTTCCCTTCCACCTTCCCTTCCATTTCCTTCCTTCCTTCCCTTTCATTTCCTTCCACCTCCTTTCCTTCCATCGCACCTCCCCTCTCTTCCTTGCATTTCCCAGAGTAATCAGTGAAGCGTGTTGTAGGTGTGTCGTATCCCCTTGACACTTGCTAAAGGCACCTCGGTTATTTGATAAGGATTTTTGTTTTTCGCTCTTATGCACCTTGTGTCTGTGGCTTGTCCCATGCAAACCCACATGTTACACTCGTGTTTGACGTCACATTATTGCTGCCATACGCAATACCATAATGTGGCTACTGTCAACGATGTATCAGAACAAACGTGAGAATTTTCAAAACAAGAGAAATAGTGCCAGTGGAGACACTATTTTAAATAGTGTCTGCACTGTTTCTCGTAGAATATTGTTTCGTCCTGACAGCTCATTCAGAGCAGGAGATACATCAGAACTGGAACAGATTCTAAGATTTATGGCCCGCATAGAACCAATAAAGCATATAAATTACCGAGAACGCCTCAGTCTTAAATTTGTACTCGCTGGAGCGGAGGAGAAAGAAATAAAAGATAATGAATACGTGGAACGTGTTTGAAAGCCTGGTCGCAAATCTACATGCTGCCATAATATAGTGGAGTGAGAGATATGGGAAAATGTGTAGAATAAACCCAGTGAAAGGCAGAGGCACTTGGGCAAAATATGAGAACACACAAGCAGCATCCGTTGCCCCAGATTATTTAACGTCTTACTTATAAGAACAAGTATAAAATTTTCAAGAGAAAACTTGACAATTTCCTCCACTAAGCGCCGGATCAACTAGGTTGTGATGGATATGTGGGCCAGTGGGCCGCCAGCAACAACAGCCTGGTTGATTAAGAAAGCACCAGACAAGCCTGGCCCAGGACCGGGCTGCGAGAGTAGGAAATCATTCTAAATCTATCAAAGGTGTATCTAAAGTATGCTGGTCATCTTTCCCAAAGGACGCAATATACAAGACATCCTTACCATGGAGCCCATTATTAATTAAATTCACTGCTAGAGGAGAATGACGACCAGCTACCATGCCTGGAGTTCCTGCTATACGCCAGAGGTGACAGATTGTTATTTAAGGTACACAGAAAACCCTCCAACAAGACGGACCTTATACACTTCCACTCGCGCCACGACACTAGAACCAAGAGGAGAGTCATCACAGGCTTCTTTCTTAGGTCCTATAGGATCTTTAGCCCAGGACTACGGGTACATCAGGCATGTGTTCGGAAGGCTGTAGTTCCTGCCGTGCTTCGTCTCTGGGTGTAGGTGTAAGCTCCACACCATCAGAAACAGCAGCAACGACACTAGAAACAACTTCCACCAGTTGTGCTTCCGTTTCCCCTCATTTGCATAATCCTCAAGCTCTCGCAGACGTTGTGTGAAAGTAGCAGCCAGTTCCAGGGCCATCATCAGAGACATGGTTAAGTCGAAACCAGCCAGTAGCTTTGCGAACAGTGCTGGGTTGTAGGGGATACCTTGTGGAGGAGGATGCCAAGTCTACACCGGGGTAAGAGTCAGAACCTTGAACCACAAATATGCCAGCAACTGTTATGTAAGCAACATCATATCACTTAGTCACATCTGAAATGGGGAAGAGGAGCAGACTTACTCATCAGAGAATATGATTTATTGAAACACCAATGCTTAGAAGCTTCATCAATTGCGGTTTTAGGCATTATCATACAAAACTTAGGAAGCAAGACCACAAATGTCAGGTGACATGCACTACACGACCCCGCCTTCTCTTCTCCGACATGTGACCACATCGCTCTGACTAGGTCACACCTGACCTCTCTTCACTATATAGTGTTTTTGCCAGCTATCTTTAAGAGGATTGAAAAAACCATCATTGGCGATACTTTTATGAATCTTAACAGAGCCTTTAGGAACAACTCGCTCATTTTATTTCATCTCTTGTTAATCCTGTTAAAAGTTTGTCAGTAGAATCTAACTGTTATTCCGTTCATGTGTTAGACGATATCGTTGTGCGCTTGCTCCCGAATTGTGACCTAAAATGCGTATACCTACCTGGAGGGTGTTTCGGGGGTCAACGCCCCTGCGGCCCGATCCGTGACCAGGCCTCGCAATCTTTATGGTCATAATTGTGTATCCATACACCATTCTCTGTTTGGTTGATGACTTGTTTCTCCTATTATATGTTTGACAATAGTTTATAATTTATTAATTACAAGGTTAATCTATTAGCATTACCACACGTTTACATAAAATTGGTTCCGAGGCGGGGACCTGTCTCCAGTTGATCAGTAGGCCTACTGTGCTTTTCCTTTAAAGTTAAAGTTTGGGGAGTCTCCTCTCTCTCGGGAACCTATAAAATGTTACCTTTGATTCGTCTTTCTAACACTTTAGAATGTGTTTGCAAGCACAAGAAAAACACCCAGGTGATTCTGTTTTTTGAAGTGTGTATTGTGTTGTACATATACATATATATACATACACACTTACACAGTGCTAGTCACGGCATTATGCCGGCTGAGCGCCCTGACATAATGCTGTGACGAAAATCAAAGGCCTACCATACAGGGGGTCTTTTTTGTCAGTGCATTATGACGGGTAGCAGCCGTATCATGACGTCACGGCCTGCCTCCACATTCCACAGTGACTCCTCGGTGCTCACGTGGCTGCCGTGGTGCATTTTTGTCTCTCATCCACCCCATCTTTTGTCCGGTGTTCCCTTTGGTTTTGGGGCTATACATGTTTGATTATGTGTAAAAGGAAGTCTTTAACACCTGAAACTATAGCTCAAATCATAGGGCTTCACAAAACTGGGCACCAGATGAAAGAAATAGTGGAGAATGTTGGTGTGTAAGAGCATTCAGTGAGGAACTAGGTGCAGTGTCGAGTTACCGTCCGTCAAACCTCAGCCTGGCCCCTCGAAGAAGACATCTGTTCATACCTTAACTATGTTAAAGAAGCAGTTAGAGAGTACATCTAAAATAACTTCTAGAGATTTGAAAGAAAAGAAACTACATCTTCTCTCAGAGGTGTCTGTAAGAACTGTTAACAGACGTGTCAGAACTGGGCTACAGTAGTCACCGCCAGGTGACTACTGTAGCCCAGCCTCTCCAAGCCACAGAAGAAACATAGGCTGGATTATGCAAAGAAATATCTTCACTGGAATCCTCAACAGTGGTCTGAAGTACTTTGGAGTGGTGAAGCAACCGCACCGTCACCTGTATCAGTGGGGGACACGTGTACCAGCCCAGAGGTAGTGACCTGCTAGACCCACCCTACACCTGTGGGACCACCAAACGCCCAGACTCGCTTATGGTTTTGGGGTGTTTCAGTGCTCAGAGTGTTGGTCAACTCATTGTGCTTCCCAAAAAAACAGTATATGAACCAATATAATTACCTGGAGTTACTGTGTGACAATTTACCTGAGGCGTTTAACAAGTGTGGGGCTAAAGTTGTTATACAGGACAGTACATGTCATACCGCCAGATCTGTAGTTCATTGGCTTAAGGACTGTGAAGTGAGGTTATTTAGTGACTGGCCAGGCAATTCCCCAGAGATACACCCTATTGAGAACCTCTGGTCAATAGTGAAACGAAGTTTACTGGGCAAGAATATCAGTTCCATCCCGTGGCTGAAGGCTGCTCTACATGAGGCAGGGAATAATATACCTCACAAAACCCACTAGAATTTGTGTGAGAGTCTTCCTATACGGCTGAGGGACGTGAAAACGTCTCAGTGTGCAAATATATATATATATATATATATATATATATATATATATATATATATATATATATATATATATATATATATATATATATATTTTTTTTTTTTTGGGGGGGGTCCACCTCTGGTGTAAATTGTGGATAAAAAGGCTTCAAGGAAAAATATTTGGATTTCTTCCTGAAGCCGTTTGAATATTCCACTTCCCCTACCACCCCATCTTTTCATATTTATTTTTTTTTTTACTAATAGGAATATTTTATTACATAATATGGTACAGAAGATTTAAGAGATACATTATTGATATAAAGGTGGCATATACGGTACATGTTGTTACGTGTGTATCACCGATTATAAGGCGAAAATCTCATCCAGCTCCTCAGAGCTGGGGCGTGTGCCCAAAATACAGCATGCATTACCCCTTTGAACAGCCGCACTGAGCCGCTGGAACAGAAAACTAGCTGCCCTGGGATCCCTAGTTACCCTGATGAGTCTTTTTCCCAGCTCCTTAAGGAATTTAGATGCACTCTTTCCCCATGAGCCAAGGGTCTCTGAGCCTATGGGAACAAACATATAATGATGGGCAAGTTCTCCATATTTTCTAGACTTTTGGGACTCCCTGAAGCTGGCAGCTGCCCCTCCTTCCTCCCTGGTGTATTGGAGATAGGTATCAGCCAAGGTAGATGCACATGTATAGTCCCATACCACCTGCTTCCCATCTGTCCAGGCTTGAAGGGTGATACCATCTGGACGCTTCTGGCTGCCATCAGATCTTCATAGTTGGGGTGGCTCCCTTACTGCTGGGCATCCAGCTGTTGTGAGGCTCCTCTTGATAATGTTATTAACCTCCTCATGTCTTGTAATCTTTCCCTCGGATTTACGGCACACAAGACCATGGTACCCGAATCGGTCTGCTGCTTCACTGCCACAAATACACCTGTGTTCGGCGAGAATAGGGGCGGCAAGTCGAAGGGCAACATCGATGCGGATGGTCTGTATATATATATATATATATATATATATATATATATATATATATATATATATATATATATATATATATATATATATATATATATATATATATATATATATATATATATGCACCAGACAACCCACTTGGGGTGGAAATCTTTAGCTCAAGTACTTCACACTTCTCAGTGCGTCATCAATAGCTATGCAGAGTTGCAAGGCAACACCTGTAGTAGTGAGGGAAAGTTTTAAAGTAGCGCAGTGCGGGTTTGTCACCTGCCACAACTTCTTCACCCCCTCCAGTCTCTCTCTCGCTTTTTTTTTTTTTTTTTTTTTTTTTTTTTTTTTTTTTTTTTTTTTTTTTTTTTTTTGCACAGGGTTTGGCAAGGTTAGTTTAAGGGTCCCTATCTTTATTGACAAGCTATTTACATGTTAAGGATTCCTAACTTTATTGACAAGCTAAGAGCTGTTACCTACATCAGCTCATTTGAAAGCATTTTTATTGTTATGAAACATACAAGTAGGGAACAGGATGAAGTTGGAGCCATCTGTGGGCCAGCATTTTCATTTGATCAACTATCTCGTTGACATCTTAATGCTGTACGAATGTGTTCCATACCTGAGTCATCCTGGGTATATATGATCTCAGATGAAGTGATGTTCAGGAGAAGGGTACAGCCAGAGTGAAGTTGCTACTTCCTGCCCGTCTTGTGGTATAGAAGCTTGCTTCTCGCTGTCCTGAGAGTGGATCTCTCTCTCTCTCTCTCTCTCTCTCTCTCTCTCTCTCTCTCTCTCTCTCTCTCTCTCTCTCTCTCTCTCTCTCACCAACAATTAGTAACTAGGTTTGTTTCTCTCCCACAGCAAGACTGCCCGAGCGGCCGCCTCACACCAGACAAGTTCGTCGACATGTACAAAATGTTCTTCCCATCAGGCAACGCGGAGGAGTTCTGTGACCACGTCTTCAGAACCTTCGACATGGACAAGAACGGCTATATCGATTTTAAGGTCAGTCTTCTGTCTGTCTGTCTGTCTGTCTATCTTTATTGACAAGCTATTTACAGGTTAAGGATTCCCAACTTTATTGACAAGCTAAGAGCTGTTACCTACATCAGCTCATTTGAAAGCATTTTTATTGTTATGAAACATACAAGTACAGTATTTTTATTGTTATGAAACATACAAGTACAGTATTTTTATTGTTATGAAACATACAAGTAGGGAACAGGATGAAGTTGGAGCCATCTGTGGGCCAGCATTTTCATTTGATCAATTGACTTCATCTCGTTGACATCATAATGCTGTACGAATGTGTTCCATACTCGAGTCATCCTGGGTATATATGATCTCAGATGAAGTGATGTTCTGGAGAAGGGTACAGCCAGAGTGAAGTTGCTGCTTTCTGCCTCCCCCCCCCCCCTCTCTCTCTCTCTCTCTCTCTCCTCTCTCTCTCTCTCACTCTCTCTCTCTCTCTCTCTCTCTCACCCTCTCTCTCTCTCTCTCTCTCTCTCACTCTCTCTCTCTCTCTCTCTCTCTCTCTCTCTCTCTCTCCCCCCCTCTCTCTCTCTCTCTCTCTGGGCTTGTTGTTGGGCCTGCTTTCTTTACTGTGAGATGTTAATTTTAGAGTGCCTGTTAGTGAGCGATTGCTGACTTTAGTAACTGCTGTTGAGAGTTTGTTAACTGCAGTAACTATTTTTGAGAGATTGTTGACTGCAGTGACTGTTGTTAATATAATGTCTTTATTTTCTACAAGTATATATACAAAGTATACAGTCCTAGTTGATATTAGTGACATACTACCATATAGAAAGCCGCTTGTTGTGCTCAGCATTTTGGGCAAATTAGGTTAGAGATTATTGACTACAGTAACTTAACTGTTGACCCTGTAGTGACTGTTAATAAAGTATTGTTACAGTTGCTCCATCAGTGATATGGTTTCTTATTTTGATTGTGTATTTAAGAATTATCAAAACAGTAATTTCTGTTATATTTTCTTGAGTTTGGAGTTGCATAATATGTTGAGAGGGAGTAGAGAGTAAGTAGCAAGAGTACAATAATGAAATTTTCATACTGACTCAAATACCGCTACACCAGCTATGACTTGTAAATACAATTTACTATTAATCTGTACAAGTTACGTGTTGCATGTGTTGTGTCCAGCTTCATGATCTGTGCGTGTCCCTCATTATCCTCACACCTCCCACCCCTTATATCCTCACACCCTCACTCCTTACACCTCCCTCTCCTTACACCCTCCTCCTTACATCTCACACCTCCCTCCCTGCCTCTCTTCACACCCTATACCTGGAAAGATAATATATACCTGGAAAGTACTCGATAGCCTGGTCCCAAATCAGCACACTGCCATAACAACGTACTGGAGAGAGAGATACGGGAGGAAGGAACCAGTGAACTTGTTAGAAGTTCCTTTCACACACACGCTTACATGCGCAGCAGCATGGTGTTCACTCACAGCCTTCAAGTCTGAAGGCTGCGTGCCTCATTTGGCTTATTAAAGCTTGTGGAATACTCAAATGGTCGTTAAGACTGAATGTTCCTTGTTCACTACCGGTTAAGAATATTTTAATCCCTAAAACATGGATTAAAGACAACTCTCAGCGTGAAGGGTAACTGATCACTTTGAACGAAGTGTTAATTACCGAGTGATTTCTAATATATAATAGGTTAAGATGGTTTACCCAGCAGATGTTTATGGTAGTTTACCTAGCAGTTACGTTCTGAATGATATAGCCAGGTGTTTATGATAGTTTGCACATCAGTTGTTACGTTTTAAATGATATAGAGAGATGTTTATGATAGTTTACCCAGCAAGTTGTTACGTTCTGAATGATATAGCCAGGTGTTTATGATAGTTTACACACCAGTTACGTTCTGAATGATATAACCAGGTGTTGAGCAACTCCAGCCCTGAGCTGTCTTGATGAACAAACATTTACAACACTTGGATATTTCTGTTGCCAAAACCTATGGATACCAAGTGTTGCACATCGCTCTCATCACCTGGACGGTGTTATATACCAACAAAACTATGATCCCTGAGCCTTGTTTTTCCAGTACACTGAGACTTGCATCTCATACACTTGTATTATTATAGACGACTGGACAATTACGTTGAAAATGGTATAAAATACCGACAGGTTGATTAAGACACATGTGCAGCAGTTGGGTGTCTTGCTGAAAGCCTACACAGTAGCCTCCTTCAGCCAGATACAGAGGCAGCAGGTGTAGTAGTGAATTGAAGATCAGTCCATCAATCTTGGAGAAATGGTATTTATAGTAGTCAGTCCCTCAGCCTGGAGAAAAGTTCAGCTCCATGGAGCTGAGCTCTTCTCCAGGCTGAGGGACTGACCACCATAAATACTATTTCTCCAAGGTTGATGGACTGATCTTCATTTCACTACTACACCTGCTGCCTCTGTATTTGACTGAAGAAGCCTACTGTGTAGGCGAAACGTTTCAACAATAACTGTTACACGTGTCTTAATCATCACGACTAAACAATCATGGATGGAATCTTTAAACTTTAAAAAAAAATGAAATATAAAACAACTCTTTAATATAATTCGCGTTCAATGCTGAGGTAAAATTCTGAGTTGGGTAATTAACATATGAATGGTACCCCGTTTTGCATTATGGGAAATCCATACATAACTCAGGGAGAGGAGCTGTAACATCCATACGGATTTGGCGCTTATTCTCGTTAATAATAATCCAAGAGAAGAACCAGAATTATATATATTGTCTCAAAATTATCCTCTGAAATATTTCTTTTTTTCGAGTCACTTAGGCGCCTGTAAAGCCTATCTTCTAACCTTTATTGCATGGTAAAATGGACTAAACTTGAAACCTTCTGAATAGACTTTCGTCTCCAACATTGTCTCAACTTATGATATATAAACAGTGTTATTAGAGGATAACGACCCTATTACTCTTATCTGCTCTGCTTATAATATTCTTAATTGACTTTTTCGCATATTCCTCTCTACGTTGGATGTAAAAGGAATATTCGAGAACAAAAAGGCACAATACCGTGACTGGAACAATACACAAATAAACCGCACATAGGAGAGAGAAGCTTACCATGACGTTTCGGTCCGACTTGGACCATTTACAAAGTCACAATGACTTTGTAAATGGTCCAAGTCTGACCGCAACGTCGTCGTAAACTTCTCTCTCCAAGTCGGACCGAAACGTCGTTGTAAGCTTCTCTTATGCAGAATTTTTGAGGTTATAAAGTCACTGATTTGCTCTGCTACTGTATAGACTTTCTGGTCGTCCCAAGAGTAACTAACTTTTTTTTTTTAATAGTGCGATTTTGTCCAAAACATATTTGTTTTGCATCGTAATTCATCATAGTTGACCTTAATGAAAAAGGTATCGAATTGAGCGTCTTTAAGCATCCTATTTAGTACATTAACACTTCATTGTTGCCTGAACAATGTATTCAGCAGTGTGAACAAGGCAGGCACTCAGCCGTATGGATAATACCACTAATCACGCTTCATCAATCCCTCACCAATCCTCATCACTTAAGTTGATTTCTGCCAATTACCTCTGTGAGCGCCACTACCAATCCTACCTTCTCTGAGGGCCCTGCTAATCCTACTGTACCTCTCGGAATACCCTGCTAATCCTACCGTACCTCTCTGAATGCCCTGCTAATCCTACCGTACCTCTCTGAATACCCTGCCAATCCTACCGTACTTCTCTGAATATCCTGCTAATTCTACTGTACCTCTCTGAATACCATGCTAATCCTACTGTACCTCTCTGAATACCCTGATAATCCTACTGTACCTCTCTGAATACCCTGCTGATACTACCGTACCTCTCTGAATACCCTGCTAATCCTACCGTACCTCTCTGAATAAACTGCTAATCCTACTGTACTGAATACCCTGCTAATCCTACCGTACCTCTCTGAATGCCCTGCTAATCCTACCGTACCTCTCTGAATACCCACCCCTCAAGGAAGGTTCCTTGATGTTGGTGAGGGGCTCTTGATTTAGGGAATTGGATCTGTGCTCCAGTTCCCCGAATTAAGCCTGAATGCCTTCCACATCCCCCCCCCAGGCGCTGTATAATCCTCCGGGTTTAGCGCTTCCCCCTTGATTATAATAATAATAATAATCTGAATACCCTGCCAATCCTACCGTACTTCTCTGAATATCCTGCTAATCCTACTGTACCTCTCTGAATACCATGCTAATCCTACTGTACCTCTCTGAATACCCTGATAATCCTACTGTACCTCTCTGAATACCCTGCTGATACTACCGTACCCTCTCTGAATACCCTGCTAATCCTACCGTACCTCTCTGAATAAACTGCTAATCCTACTGTACTGAATACCCTGCTAATCCTACCGTACCTCTCTGAATACCCTGCTAATCCTACTGTACCTCTCTGAATACCCTGCTAATCCTACCGTACCTCTCTGAATACCCTGATAATCCTACCATAGCTCTCTGATTACCCTGATAATCCTACCGTACCTCTCTGAATACCCTGATAGCCCTACCGTACCTCTCTGAATACCCTGCTAATCCTACTGTACCTCTCTAAATACCTTGATAATCCTACCGTACCTCTCTGAATACCCTGATAATCCTACCGTACCTCTCTGAATACCCTGATAGTCCTACAGTACCTCTCTGAATACCCTGATAATCCTACCGTACCTCTCTGAATACCCTGCTAATCCTACCATACCTCTCTGAATACCCTGCTAATCCTACTGTACCTCTCTGAATACCCTGATAATCCTACCGTACCTCTCTGAATACCCTGATAGTCCTACAGTACCTCTCTGAATACCCTGATAATCCTACCGTATCTCTCTGAATACCCTGATAATCCTACCGTACCTCTCTGAATACCCTGCTAATCCTACCGTACCTCTCTGAATACCCTGATAATCCTACCGTACCTCTCTGAATACCCTGCTAATCCTACCATACCTCTCTGAATACCCTGCTAATCCTACTGTACCTCTCTGAATACCCTGATAATCCTACCGTACCTCTCTGAATACCCTAATAATCCTACCGTACCTCTCTGAATACCCTGCTAATCCTACCATACCTCTCTGAATACCCTGATAATCCTACCGTACCTCTCTGAATACCCTGATAATCCTACCGTACCTCTCTGAATACCCTGATAATCCTACCGTACCTCTCTGAATACCCTGATAGTCCTACAGTACCTCTCTGAATACCCTGATAATCCTACCGTACCTCTCTGAATACCCTGATAATCCTACCGTACCTCTCTGAATACCCTGATAATCCTACCGTACCTCTCTGAATACCCTGATAATCCTACCGTACCTCTCTGAATACCCTGATAATCCTACCGTACCTCTCTGAATACCCTGATAATCCTACCGTACCTCTCTGAATACCCTGCCTATCCTACTTTACGTCTCTGATACCTCTACCTATCTTAACTTTCCTCACTGAGAGTCCTGCTTGTCTTATTCAACTCAGAACATTTTCACAGTGCACTACAGCACACCGCAGAGTATGGTGCGGCACAGCACACCGCAGAGTATGATGCGGCACAGCACAGAGTATGGTGCAGCACAGCACAGAGTATGGTGCAGCACAGCACAGAGTATGGTGCAACACAGCAGAGTATGGTGCAGCACAGCACACCGCAGAGTATGGTGCGGCACAGCACACCGCAGAGTATGGTGCAGCACAGCACACCATAGGGTATGGTGCAGCACAGCACACCATAGGGTATGGTGCAGCACAGCACACAGGGTATGGTGCAGCACAGCACACCATAGGGTATGGTGCAGCACAGCACACAGGGTATGGTACAGCACACAAGAGTATGGTGCAGCACAGCACACCATAGGGTATGGTGCAGCACAGCACACCATAGGGTATGGTGCAGCACAGCACAGAGTATGGTGCAACACAGCACACAGGGTATGGTGCGGCACAACAGAGTATGGTGCAGCACAGCACACAGGGTATGGTACAGCACACAGAATATGGTGCAGCACACCACAGAGTATGGTGCAACACAGCACACAGAGAATGGTGCAGCACAGCACACACAGTATGGTGCAGCACAGCACACACAGTATGGTGCAGCACATCACACCAGAGTATAATGCGGCACAGCACACCACAGAGTATGGTGCGGCACACCACACAATACGGTGCAGCACAGCATGCCACATAGTATGGTGCAGCACAGCACATAGTATGGTGCAGCACAGCACATAGTATGGTGCAGCACAGCACACAGGGTATGGTGCAGCACACCAGAGTATGGTGCAGCACACCACAGAGTGTGTTGCAGCACAGCACACCACAGTATAGTGCAGCACAGCACAGAGTATGGTGCGGCACAGCACACCACAGAGTATGGTGTGGCACAGCACACCACAGAGTATGGTGCGGCACAGCACACCACAGAGTATGGTGCAGCACAGCACACAGGGTATGGTGCAGCACAGCACACAGGGTATGGTGCAGCACAGCATACATGGTATGGTGCAGCACAGCACACAGGGTATGGTGCAGCACAGCACACAGGGTATGGTGCAGCACAGCACACAGGGTATGGTGCAGCACAGCATACAGAATATGGTGCAGCACAGTGTGGTGCAGCACAGCAGAGTATGGTGCGGCATATCACGCCAGAGTATGGTGCGGCACACCACGCAATACGGTGCAGCACAGCACAGAGTATGATGCAGCACAGCACAGAGTATGGTGCAGCACACCAGAGTATGGTGCAGCACACCACAGACTATGTTGCAGCACAGCACACCACAGTATAGTACAGCACAGCACAGAGTATGGTGTAGCACAGCACACAGAGTATGGTGCAGCACAGCAAACCACAGAGTATGGTGCAGCACAGCACACCACAGAGTATGGTGCAGCACAGCACACCACAGTATGGTGCAGCACAGTACACCACAGAGTATGGTGCAGCACAGCACACCAGAGTATGGTGCAGCACAGCACACCAGAGTATGGTGCGGCACAGCACACAGAGTATGGTGCGGCACAGCACAGAGTATGGTGCAGCACAGCACACAGTATGGTGCAACACAGCATACCACAGAGTATGGTGCAGCACAGCACACAGTATGGTGCAGCACAGCACACCAGAGTATGGTGCAGCACACCACACCAGAGTATGGTGCATCACAGCACAGAGTATGGTGCAGCACACCACAGAGTATGGTGCAGCACATTACACCAGAGTATGGTGCAGCACAGTGTGGTGCAGCACAGCACACCACAGAGTATGGTGCGGCACAGCACAGAGTATATTGCGGCACAGCACACCACAAAGTATGGTGCAGCACAGCACACAGTATGGTGCATCACAACATACCACAGAGTATGGTGCAGCACAGCACACAGTATGGTGCAACACAGCACACAGTATGGTGCAACACAGCACACCACAGAGTATGGTGCAGCACACCACACCAGAGGCCTGATCACAGACCGGGCCGCGGGGGCGTTGACCCCCGGAACTCTCTCCAGGTAAACTCCAGGTAGAGTATGGTGCAGCACAGCACACCACAGAGTATGGTGCAGCACAGCACAGTATGGTACAGCACAGTATGGTACAGCACAGTATGGTGCAGCACACCACACCAGAGTATGGTGCAGCACACCACACCAGAGTATGGTGCAGCACACCACACCAGAGTATGGTGCAGCACACCACACCAGATTATGGTGCAGCACAGCACACCACAGAATACCATTGGTACATAAAATGGCGTATAATCGACAAGAAAGATATCAATACAGAGGTTACACAAACTTTTATGGGGTCATTGTTTCGCGCAGTGTAGAACTTTATCATGTCTTGATAAAGCTCTACACAGCTTTATCATGTCTTGATAAAGCTTTACACAGCTTAATCATGATAAAGCTATATACAAAGCGAAACGTTGTCCTGGTTAAAGCTTGTTGTGCCACTCTGTATTTGTCATACGAGTCAGAGAAGATTTTTTTCACTGATACGTTTTACAAAGCAATTTGCTGAGTTATTTCACTTGCTGTCCGAGAAGCTGCGTCACCACCTGTGTAAGTCAGGCTTGAGCGTTTCACCCTCTGTACTGTCCTAATTGCACTCACCTAACTCTGGTTGCAGTAGTCGATTCATAGCTCCTGGCCCCACCTCTTCACTGGTCGCTACTTGGTCCATTCTCACCCTGGTGTGTGTGTGTGTGTGTGTGTGTGTGTGTGTGTGTGTGTGTGTGTGTGTGTGTGTGTGTGTGTGAGAGAGAAATGAAAGCCGACGATGAGAATAATTCCTGCCAAGCTAAACTAAATTTCAATTACTGAGACGAAACAAAGGCGAAAGTTTGATCGCCAATATTTCTTCGTAAAGTTGCATTTTTTCATTAGTAACAATAAGTACTCATCCAGCAACAAAATAAATTTAGGCAAGCGATAAAATATTTTTTTTTTTTTTGGCAAGCGATTTTTTTTTTCCAGACAGTGGCATGAGCGCTCACTAACATCCGGGTCAACACTTATTTCTGTTTCTTGAGGAACCTTTCCTAACCTAACTTACCTTCCACACTCTCCCTGACCAGCTAGTGTCGCTGTCTCTGAGGCAGCAGTAATGTTCACCCTCGCCCTCACCCTCGTCCTTACCCCCACCCTCACCCTCACCCTCGTCCTTACCCCCACCCTCACCCTCACCCTCGTCCTTACCCCCACCCTCACCCTCACCCTCGTCCTTAACTTTACCCTCACCCTCGTCCTTACCTTTACCCTCACCCTCGTCCTTACCTTTACCCTCACCCTCGTCCTTACCTTTACCCTCACCCTCGTCCTTACCTTTACCCTCACCCTCGTCCTTACCTTTACCCTCGCCCTCGTCCTTACCTTTACCCTCACCCTCGTCCTTACCTTTACCCTCACCCTCGTCCTTACCTTTACCCTCGCCCTCGTCCTTACCTTTACCCTCACCCTCGTCCTTACCTTTACCCTCACCCTCGTCCTTACCTTTACCCTCACCCTCGTCCTTACCTTTACCCTCACCCTCGTCCTTACCTTTACCCTCACCCTCGTCCTTACCTTTACCCTCACCCTCGTCCTTACCTTTACCCTCACCCTCGTCCTTACCTTTACCCTCACCCTCGTCCTTACCTTTACCCTCACCCTCGTCCTTACCTTTACCCTCACCCTCGTCCTTACCTTTACCCTCGCCCTCGTCCTTACCTTTACCCTCACCCTCGTCCTTACCTTTACCCTCACCCTCGTCCTTACCTTTACCCTCACCCTCGTCCTTACCTTTACCCTCACCCTCGTCCTTACCTTTACCCTCACCCTCGTCCTTACCTTTACCCTCACCCTCGTCCTTACCTTTACCCTCACCCTCGTCCTTACCTTTACCCTCACCCTCGTCCTTACCTTTACCCTCACCCTCGTCCTTACCTTTACCCTCACCCTCGTCCTTACCTTTACCCTCACCTTCACCAAAGTGAGGCTGAAATTTTTCAAGCAGATTTTGTAAAAACTTTATTTTGGTTCCCACTTTGTGCCTCACGAGTCGGCAAACTGTAATAACTCAATTATAACAACAACAAAAAAAATAGTCACAGAACGGTTAGCAGCCAGGTCTGTGAGTTTGAAGATTCGTCTGCCGTGGGTTCCACACTCGCCCGTTTTGTGATTCGATTTCATTGTTTCGTATATAAAGGGTGTTTTAAAATGATGGACCCAATTTCAAAGCAGTATATTTCACGATCGAGTACATCGTTTTGAAGCAGTGTATTTTTAAATTTCCAGATTTTCTTCCAAATCGTGTTAATTTTCATATCCTGCCATGGATCCTCTAAAACTGCGCCATGGACCATTTGTAGTCCATGGATCCAGTTAGAGTACCGCTGTTCTAGGACCACTGATGTTAAAACAGTATTATCTGATTGTCCCTTATGGGTTGTTACTCTCCCAACCTTCCTTACTGCAACTAGCCATCTCCTTTATGCACTTAAATTCAACTAGTCTGCGTTCTCCCACGTCAATAAGCAGCACACCCCAACAAGAAGCCATATTGGCCAGTAAAGGGCCTGGTTTTATTAGGCAAGGGAGAGCTTGTTTATTGCATACCTTCCACCTCAAATATTAAAACTATCTTGAATCTCCTGTCCTAATTAATTTTAAACACTATTTATATATATATATATATATATATATATATATATATATATATATATATATATATATATATATATATAAAAAACACACACACACACACACACACACACACACACACACACACACACACACACACACACACACACACACACACACACACACACACACACACACACACACACAACACAACACAACACAAATTAAAATTAATTTTAGCATTTTTATTCATTAATTCGTAAAACTATTGAGGGTTGAAATAAAAGTCTGGGTTCTGGCTAATTATGCAAGTAATTAAATTATTTTAGCTTGAAAAATAATTACTAGAGGTAATTTTTATTACATTATTATGTAGCAAATACACGATACTTTTTTACTGAGAGTGAGAGGTTATGGTGTGACTTTTATTTACTTATGTTTAAGGTAGTAATTACTTTTTCAATGGTAAACTCGGGTAGTTATTGTAGTTATTTTTGAGTTTGTTGGGGGCTAATGTGGTTTGTTTGTGTGTTAACTGTGTGGGTGTAGGTTAATGTGGTTTGTTTGTGTGTTAACTGTGTGGGTGTAGGTTAATGTGGTTTGTTTGTGTGTTAACTGTGTGGGTGTAAGTTAATGTGGTTTGTTTGTGTGTTAACTGTGTGGGTGTAGGTTAATGTGGTTTGTTTGTGTGTTAACTGTGTGGGTGTAAGTTAATGTGGTTTGTTTGTGTGTTAACTGTGTGGGTGTAGGTTAATGTGGTTTGTTTGTGTGTTAACTGTGTGGGTGTAGGTTAATGTGGTTTGTTTGTGTGTTAACTGTGTGGGTGTAAGTTAATGTGGTTTGTTTGTGTGTTAACTGTGTGGGTGTAGGCTAATGTGGTTTGTTTGTGTGTTAACTGTGTGGGTGTAGGTTAATGTGGTTTGTTTGTGTGTTAACTGTGTGGGTGTAAGTTAATGTGGTTTGTTTGTGTGTTAACTGTGTGGGTGTAGGTTAATGTGGTTTGTTTGTGTGTTAACTGTGTGGGTGTAGGTTAATGTGGTTTGTTTGTGTTAACTGTGTGGGTGTAGGTTAATGTGGTTTGTGTTAAGTGTGTGGGTTAATATGGTTAATATTGAGGTGGTTATGGTTATAGGTATCAGGGGACGCCTGCTGACACCACCACCACCTGGGTACACCACTGATTGCCCTGCTGTGTCCACGTTATAATAGGTGATATTGAGACTATTAGTAACAACCTGACTTTAACAGTGGCTCTCTTTCCCTCCCTCCCTCTCCTGTTTCCGTGTTTATAACGATGTATTTTGGTCCCTGCGTGATCCAAGAAAGGTATCCCTGTATTGCATAACCCCAGCCGCCTCTACCTCGGTTCAGGCGACAGGAATAGTGCCAAGTGCGGCGTAAGTTTTTACAGCAGTGAAATATCAACATTAAAGACTGGAAGCGAATCTGAAGAACGTCTCGCAAGTTAACCGATTTCTTCATTAAAAGCATGTTTCGCTCCAGGAGAGTTTTATCAAGCCGCTTTTCGCTCCAAGAGAGCGAAACGTGACTTTATAAAAGTCTTCTTGAACGAAGAATTATGTTGATAAAGTGGTGATCCGTGATGTGTGTCCAGGTATCAGTCATACTTAAGGGCACTAGTCTGCCTTCCAGCATCACCACATCAGCCAGGCTGTGATGGATACGTGGGCCAGCGCGCCGCCAGCAGCAACAGCCTGGCAAGCCTCAAACAGTCCTGGCCCGTGACCAGGCTGCGCGAGCAGAACTCTGATACCCTCATAGGTATATCACGGGTATATCACAGGAATATTACAGGTATACCGTCCCAATAATAGTCACTAGCTCTTTTTCTAGGTCCTCCCAGCGTCGAGTGGTTCTTTTTCAGGTTCTCCCAGCGTTCACTGGTTTTCTTTCAGGTTCTCCCAGCGTTCGCTGGTTCTTTTTCAGGTTCTCCCAGCGTTCACTGGTTCTTTTTCAGGCTTTCCCAGCGTTCACTGGTTCTTTTTCAGGTTTTCCCAGCGTTCACTGTTTCTTTTATATCCTCTCCCAGCGTTCACTGGTTCTTTTTCAGGCTCTCCCAGCGTTCACTGGTTCTTTTTCAGGCTCTCCCAGCGTTCACTGGTTCTTTTTCAGGCTCTCCCAGCGTTCACTGGTTCTTTTTCAGGCTCTCCCAGCGTTCACTTGTTCTTTTTCAGGCTCTCCCGGCGTTCACTGGTTCTTTTTCAGGCTCTCCCGGCGTTCACTTGTTCTTTTTCAGGCTCTCCCGGCGTTCACTGGTTCTTTTTCAGGCTCTCCCAGCGTTCACTTGTTCTTTTTCAGGCTCTCCCGGCGTTCACTGGTTCTTTTTCAAGCTCTCCCAGCGTTCACTGGTTCTTTTTCAGGCTCTCCCAGCGTTCACTGGTTCTTTTTCAGGCTCTCCCAGCGTTCACTGGTTCTTTTTCAGGCTCTCCCAGCGTTCACTGGTTCTTTTTCAAGCTCTTCCAATGTTTATAAAATTGTGATGGTTAATAGTGATGGTGACGGGCAGAGTGATGGTCTTGCCAAACTTTTTTCCCCTTGTTTTGGAGGTGTCAAGTGCTCGTTTGCATATCATAATTAGCAATTATAGCGGAGCTTTCCAGGAGACGGTGTCAACTTGGTGTTATGAGCCGTTTTGTGCCCTTTATTCTTAGTCCTTTTGTTTTCTTTTCTTTTTTTTCCCTTCAACGCCATATCACCTTTTTTTTTGTCTTTTACTGTTTTTCTTTTTTGATGATCACCTTTAGTCTCTCTCTCTTCACTTCTGCCATCTCCCTCTCCCTACTTTTGTCTACATAATTTCTTCAGTAGAATGTGGGTGCAAAATTACTGTGCCTGTGTGACACTGTTGAAGTCATCAGTGACACAGTTGTTGTAATGTTACGTATTAATGTGGGAATCAATCTGGAACAGATAAGGAAGGAAGATAACAGCTTTGATAACAATGAAAATCTTGAATCAAATAATCTTCGAGCTTTCAGCATTGCAAGTGGTATACCTTTGATATACTTTTGAGTTTCGAGAGTTTTTCTTCTCCCCGAGTCGAGCCCTGCTTGTAGATCACAGTATTGTAGCAAACACAGTACGTACCTGGAAGCACGGTTGCTCAACACAGTCATGCCAGAGTACTACTGAGGCTTTCTTGAAGGTTTGCTTTGTACCGACAGACAAAAGTACTTAATAAAAATGGAAATACACTAGACTTGATCTTCACCAACAGTGATAAACTAATCAGATCAGACAAACAATCTCATTTAGTATACTCAAATTACAACTTACTCAAAGTACAGACAAGCATATTCTGTTTGTCATTGGGAAACACTACGTAAGTGTCATGAAGTGTCTGGGGAAATTGTGGGCAATTAGATATGATCGAAGGAATGTTAGAATAATGCCAGTTTCCTGGATCAAGAGCCCCTCACCGGCATCAACGCACCTCCCATGAGGGGTCAGACATGCATACATCTATACGTAGAGGACCTAAGAAATGTGTGTAGTAAATTTAACTTCACCAGTCGGAGAATTAATGGTGATAAAATAAAGAACTGTCAATACAGCAGGATCATATCAGAGAATGAAAGGAATGTGTAAAAGACTTGGGTATAATGTCAGATGATCTCTCATTTAGAGAACACACAACAAATGCCGCGAAGGCCACACAAATGACAGGGCAGATGATGAGAACTTTCAAATTAGGTAAAGCCAGCGGTGACACTGAATCACTTGTACTTTCTCGTTAAGAATGTATTTCGGTGTTGACGGCTACGTTCAGGGCAGGAGAGATATCAGAGCTGGAAGAGAGAGAGAGAGAGAGAGAGAGAGAGAGAGAGAGAGATCGTTTATTGCTGCATAGAGCCAATGAAGCGTTTAAATCACTGGGGATATCTCACAGTACTTGGAATGTACTCTCTAGAGCGGCAAATAATGATACCAGTAGGATAGGAGATACTTAAGGGCTGTTACAAAAAACGCGATATCTAGTAATAGAGATCTCCAGTGAATACTAGAAAGGACTGCCCTTCTAGCATCCAACCTGTTACTGGGATTTTGTAACAAGTAGTCAGTATCCTGGTCCAATTATCCATTAGAATTTAGTAAGATTCAATAGTGCTTCAGGATTACAATTGGTAGGCTACTAACTAAAAAAAATAAAATTTAATAAGTATATTAATAACAATAAAGTTGTCTAGGCGTATAATATCAAAGTAAATTAAAGTAATCAATTGAATATAATATAGGATACAAGTTGCTACACTTCTCTCGTGTACAGAAGTATTGTGCTGAAGGCACATATCACATCTTTATGGCTTTTAAGTACCGTCTGGTACATTGTTAGCATTTAATAACATAATACATATATATACAAGTAAGTTTGTGTGTATGTGTGTATGCTCTAAGTAGTTCGCTATTACCTGGAGTTTACCTGGAGAGAGTTCCGGGGGTCAACGCCCCCGCGGCCCGGTCTGTGACCAGGCCTCCTGGTGGATCAGAGCCTGATCAACCAGGCTGTTGCTGCTGGCTGCACGCAAACCAACGTACGAGCCACAGCCCGGCTGGTCAGGAACCGACTTTAGGTGCTTGTCCAGTGCCAGCTTGAAGACTGCCAGGGGTCTGTTGGTAATCCCCCTTATGTGTGCTGGGAGGCAGTTGAACAGTCTCGGGCTCCTGACACTTATTGTATGGTCTCTTAACGTGCTAGTGACACCCCTGCTTTTCATTGGGGGGATGTTGCATCGTCTGCCAAGTCTTTTGCTTTCGTAGTGAGTGATTTTCGTGTGCAAGTTCGGTACTAGTCCCTCTAGGATTTTCCAGGTGTATATAATCGTGTATCTCTCCCGCCTGCATTCCAGGGAATACAGGTTTAGGTACCTCAAGCGCTCCCAGTAATTGAGGTGTTTTATCTCCGTTATGCGCGCCGTGAAGGTTCTCTGTACATTTTCTAGGTCAGCAATTTCACCTGCCTTGAAAGGTGCTGTTAGTGTGCAGCAATATTCCAGCCTAGATAGAACAAGTGACCTGAAGAGTGTCATCATGGGCTTGGCCTCCCTAGTTTTGAAGGTTCTCATTATCCATCCTGTCATTTTTCTAGCAGATGCGATTGATACAATGTTATGGTCCTTGAAGGTGAGATCCTCCGACATGATCACTCCCAGGTCTTTGACGTTGGTGTTTCGCTCTATTTTGTGGCCAGAATTTGTTTTGTACTCTGATGAAGATTTAATTTCCTCGTGTTTGCTATGTCTCAAGACTCGACTAGACTTAACCAGTGGCTGACTAAAAGTCCTCACATTAACTTCTTGACCAACCTGGCAATCAGAACAGCTTGCTTGAACAATAAAACTACTGGTAAGCCGAACAACAATATAACAAGCAACAGCGACACAGAATCAGGAACAAGGAGATAATATAGCGGCACTAAGTAGGGACCATCTGCAGATCCTCCACAAAAGTCACAAAACTCCCATACTACTGAATATAAGTTCAGCATTAGAAAATCCCCGACTGTGACAGTACACAGATACCAGTACAAATTAGGTCAGAAGCTACAGCTCAGGACCTGAGTTTCTCAGAGTGCCTATGAGAGAGAGAACCTCAGTACAACGTCGAAAATCACTAAGTCTATAGGCCATGCTCTGTGAACAGAGTTACACAGAACCAACAACAAGAAAGCGACAGAGACGATCTTCCAACAAGGGCCCGCAAGGGAGAAATGGAGAGGGACATCTTGTTGGAAGGCACGTCAAACAGACAAACTAACGCAGGCCAGGCAGACTCTCACCCCTGGTGAGGTGTGATCACCCCCCCTGATCACGTGACTCTCCGTGGACTGCTGCTGCCCAGCAACACAGAAGCCGGCAGCGAAACAAGCGGAGTGAAAATTACAGTAGTTAGACAATGCTGTCAGCTACCTAACACTCGAACTATGAGCACTGAATAATATATAAATGTTACATCCTACCTAATAATATAACTAAGTCAAATAATATAAAGCAATATATTTACGATTTAGCTAATATCGCAAATATAAGCAATATAAAATTATATGAACAGGTAATATACATTATATACATTGTGACCCATTCAGGGGTCGCAATAAGGGCCTAGATTCAAATCTACACACTGCCATTGCAATGTACCGGAGTGGAAGATGAGGAAGTGTAAAATCTAGACCCGATGAAAAGAAGGGGTGCTGTGGCACATTAAGAGAGCACTGTGTCAGCATTCGTGGTCTAAAACTATTCAGCCTGTTATCAGAAATATTGCTGGAATAAGTGTAGAGGTTTTCAAAATATGAACGGGATCACTACCTCCGCAAGTGCCAGATTAACTAGGCCGTGATGGATATGTGGACCAGTGGGTCGCCAGCAGCAGAAGCCAATTGAGTAGGTAAGCACCAGACTAGCCTGGCCCATGAATACGCAGCAGTAGTAGGAAGCCTATCAAAGGTATGTCAGAGGTATAGGACATGGCATAGACTGAAGGAAGGAGGTTTCTAGCCTTGGGGAAAGTGGAGCATCATATCTGTGGTCAGTTTCCAGAGGTTTTCTACCTTCGCAACCCAGCCACGAGCAAGAGATTTCAACTGTTGACTGCTGGTCCACCAGGCTGTTACTGCAGCAGTCACTGGCTAAAATATCCATCATAGCCTGGTTGAGCTGGCACTTGGCGGAGATAATGATCTAGTTTGCTCTTGAAGACTAGTACACTTGATGCCAGGCTGTTGATCCAAGGAATAGGAGCTAGACACTCTAGGATTAAATATGATTACCTCCCGTTTCCCATGCGCTGCATGACCCCTTACGTGTTTAGTGCTTCTCCATATAAAAATTATATGTTTATACAAATAAGCCACAGTGAAAAATAGTAAAATTCCAAGCACTTTTATGTACGTAGGTAAAACACAAACACACACACACACACACACACACACACACACAATACACATGTCGTGCCGAGTAGGTAAAACTTGCGATTTTGGCTTAAATAGCAACGCACTTCTTACTGAATAAAGCAAACGAAAATTTGTGTATGCAATAATATCGCAAAAATCATTCTAAACCTAACGAAAAAAATATATTTCATTATATGTTTATTATTAAATTATTGTAAACTTATCTAAAATATATTTAGTTGGATTAGGCTAAATTGCGCTTATTATAATAAGGTTATGTAAGTTTTCTAAGGTTCTTTTGTTACAACATTATTATTTTTTACATTAACATAAATGAAAAAATATATCTTTAAACGTATAAAAGAAAATTTTAGAAAGGACTTAATTTTATACGAGTTCTTAATTTTATATATATATATATATATATATATATATATATATATATATATATATATATATATATATATATATATATATATATAATATAATAGTAATTGCCTGTGGCAATTGTCGGAGGAAAGAGGGTGGTAGGGAGATCGGGAGTTTGATGGGTAGTGGGGTTGTTGGGTGGGGTGGTTGGAGGCGTGGATTAAAGTGAGGGTAAGTGGCAGGTAGTGGCTGAGCGATTGAACCAGGAGGTCCCAGAAGCTTGTACCTTGATCCTCAAGATACAACATCTCCATCTCTCTCTCTCTCTCTCTCTCTCTCTCTCTCTCTCTCTCTCTCTCTCTCTCTCTCTCTCTCTCTCTCTCTCTCTCTCTCTCTCTCTCTCTCATTCTCTCTCTCTCTCTTCCCCCCCCCCTCGTTTCCCTCCCTCGTCTCTCTCCCTCGTCTCTCTCCCTCCCTCTCTTTTCACCTCTCGTCACCCTCTCTTCCCCTCTTCCTCTCTCCCCTATTCCTCTTTTACCCTCTCTTCTCTCCTCCTTTCTCCCTCTCATCCTCCCTCTTTTAAATTACCTTACTTCCCATAACTGTCCTGTTTTCATGATTTGTGTGGTTGAGGGGCCGTTGTTTTTCACTTTTTGTTGCGTAATACTGTTGGTGCTCTTGCTGCTTCGGCTGTACTCGCCTGATTGTTTGCAGGGGTCGATTCATATCTCCTGGATCCGTTTCCGAACTTCCTGGCCGCTTGAGTCAGAAGGCCAAAGAGTCGGCACAGTGTCGACAGACGCGGGTAATACAAAGAGCAGAACCTCTATAAGAGTTCCACATCTTCTACTCTAAGTGTCTTTGTATTAACTATATTCGTACCTGCTCGTAATACCGTCTTGGGTTAGCCTCTACCTCCCTGTCCAGTGCGTTCCACTTGCCACTGTGAAATGGTGATGAGAAAAATTAAGTTACACGAAACCATTGTTGACGTTGTTCACCTATTGAAAATCGAACATTGCCTTGACAATTGTTCAAAGCAGGTCGCAAACATAGTGTTGCTCGGTGATTTCAATTCAAGTTTTGGAAGAATTTAACAAATGCTTTATTAAAACACCCCTCATGGAAGGTTCCTTGATGTTGGTGAGGGGCTCTTGATTTAGGGAATTGGAACTGTGCTCCAGTTCCCCGAATTAAGCCTGAATGCCTTCCACATCCCCCCCCGGGCGCTGTATAATCCTACGGGTTTAGCGCTTCCCCTTTGATTATAATAATAATAATTTATTAAAACAGAGAAGTTCCCAGGAGACAATTTAGATGAACAGTCACAAACAGCTGAACCGTTTGGACTCTATGTATTCGCTTCGTGTGTGAAAACAGTAATAATCAGAATGGAAAATATCCTTTATCTTAAATTCACAAATAACGACTCTGGTACGGAACATTATGGTGTCAAATATAGCAAACTCGGACCACAAACTAAGATTTGCCTAAACACTGGTCTTGAGCAGCCCAACACAAACACTAGTGTGAGTATATTCAGAAAAATTTAATTTAAACTATTAACACATTAACTGGGACCAAATACACCCTGATATAATGAAATAAGCTGGAAAGATGGAATGAGTAACGTGGATTTGAACCATTGTCTCAAGATGATGAGCTCAATAACACAAAGTATCCTCCAGATGCTTACCATTAAGAAAAAAGATGAATCACAGAACTACGCAAAGGCTGCAGACTTTCTGAAGAACGAAAGTAAACACTGGTTAGATATCTGGAAAACAATGAACAAAAACTGAATGCATCATAGACCCCAGAAGAAACATGGAAACATGTTCCAGACCCTTTGCTTACATGCAGGAGACAGAAAATGCACTTATGATGACAAAGAAGTTAATGAAATACTGGTGTCACGATACGGTGGGTATTGAGAACTTTTAAAACGAGGGAAATAATACCAATGGTGACACTCTTCAAATCAGTGCTGACGGCCCCATTCAAAGCAGGAGGAATATCAGAGCTGGAACAAATACAAAGATCGTTTACGGCTCACATTGAGCCAGTAAAGCATCTAAACTACTGGGAACGCCTTCAAGTCTTGAACCTGTACTTATTGGAGCTGTACTTACTGGAGCGGAGGAGAGGTACATGATAATATATACCTGGAAAGTACTCGAGGGCCTAGTCCCAAATCTGCACACTGCCATAACATAATGGAGTGAGAGATATGGGAGGAAGTGTAAAATAAACCCAGTAAGGAGCAGGGGTGCGGTGGGGACAATAAGGGAACACTGTATCAACATCCGGGGTCCCAGACTATTCAACATCTTACCAGAAGATATCAGAAACACGGCTGGAACAAGTGTAGAAGCATTCAAGAGGAAACTGGACAAGTATCTTCACCAGGTGCCAGATCAACCATGCTGTGATGGATATGTGGAGCAGCGGGCCTCCAGCAGCAACAGTCTGGTTGACCAGGCAAGCGCCAGACGAGCCTGGCCTATGGCCCGGCTCAGAGAGTGAGAAACTCTCGAAACTCTTCGAATGTATATCAAAGGTAAGGTATAGTGTAATAGTATACATAATGTTTGCAGAAGAAATAACTGGAAAATTGGGTAGGTGGATATTTGCTAACCAATAAAAGCCAGAGTGTTGAACTAAGTAAAATGAGAAGTTACCAGAGTGAAGAACTGTTCTTCAAGGCACAGTTCTCGTCTCAACTCTTTGTCATTCCCACATGAGATGTAGACAGAGAGACATAAATCATAGCATCGTATCATCCTTTGAAGACGATACTTAAATTTATATAAGAGTGGCATCCATTGACGACACGGCAAACCTTCTCCAAGCTGATATTACTCAGCTCTTCCAGTGGGCCACAGAAACTATTTAGTTCAATGAAGACAAATCATTTCTTTCCCTGTGGAAAAAATGAGGAACAAAACTTGAATGAAGTTTAAAACAAATTCAAACTACTAAGTAGACCAGAAGATTAATGTGAAAGAGGAGTGATTATGTCATATCTCGCATTCAAGGTCACAAGTGTTTTCACAATTACAAAGAAAATGATGGGTAAGATAACTAGAACTTTTCAAAACGAGAGACACCAAGCTAGTACTGTTACTCTGAGTCAGGTGTTTGCTTTAGACTGGAATGTTGCTGAATATTAACAATCTCTTTGAATGCAGGCGAAATTGCAGAATGCTTGAAGTCCCTCAAACTGTACTTTTTCGATTGTAGGCGAGAAAGATACATGATAATATTCACCAGGAAAGTTCTGGAGGGATTGGCCCCAAATCTGCACACTGAAATCACTTCCTACAAAAGGAAGAGGCTTGGCAGACGGTACAAAATACCCCCAGTGGAAAGCACTGGTGTAATGAGTACACTAAGAGAACTTCAACACTCTTCATACATAAGGGAAATTACCAACAGACCCCTGGCTGTCTTCAAGAAGAAAGTTGATATGCTCCTCAAGCTAGTCCCTGGACTGCCTGCGGCTGGCACCAATAATGTGGTTGATCAAGCCTTCAACCAGGAGGCCTGGTGTGGGACCGAGCCAAGGGGGTGGTGACCCCCAGCTGTTATCTGTTATGCTGGTGTACCTATTATTTGCTGTTCTCTTCTTCCGTTGCTACTACTGGCCTTGCTGTTTCTACTGCTGTTCTCTTCTACTTTTGCTGCTGCTGTTGTTGGTGTTCGTGTTTGTTGTTCATTCTACTTTTCCTTCTGCTCTTAGTGATAATGTAGCTCTTTGGTAGCTGGTGTTGGAGGCAGCGTGTATGACGGGTGTTGGAGACGTACCAACAATGTTGGAGGATTAACTACTGTACATTTGATCAAGCAAGCTGTTGTGAAGCTGTCGGAGCTGGCTGAGGATAGAGAATTGGTGGAGATAGAATTTAGGGCAGCTGTAGAACCTGCAAGACTGTTGGAGGATGAGTTTGGGAAGATTGAGGGAGGAGTGTGCCCGAGTAACGGGAGGATGAGTTTGGGAAGATTGAGGGAGGAGTGTGCCCGAGTAACGGGTCAGGGATAATGCCAACTTAACAGTGATGGAGTGCGGGAATGTGACGCTAAGTCCAAGCCTCATCCCTTACTACCTTACTACCTGGAGGAGGGTGGAGGGAGACAGTTTGAAGGCTGTTGGAGAGTGGAGGAGGGTGAAAGCTGGTGGAGAGTGGAGGAGGAGGAGGGCGGAAGTTGGTGGAGAGTGGAGGAGGAGGAGGAGGGCGAAAGTTGGTGGAGAGTGGAGGAGGAGGGCGAAAGTTGGTGGAGAGTGGAGGAAGAGGAGGGCGAAAGTTGGTGGAGAGTGGAGGAAGAGGAGGGCGAAAGTTGGTGGAGAGTGGAGGAAGAGGAGGGCGAAAGTTGTTGGAGAGTGGAGGAGGGCAGAGGGTGAAAATGAATTACAATATACATGAAGGATACCCTAAAGATGTTTGTGAAGGTGAATGCTCCCGCGGCCCGGTCCCAGACCAGACCACCTGAAGGATCAAGGCCTGATCAAACAGGCTATTGCTGGTGACTGCACGCAGCCCAACGTACGAACCACAGTCCGGTTGGTCAGGCACTGATTTGAGAAACTTGCCCAATTCCCCCTTGAAGACAGCCAGGAGTTTGTAATTTCCCTTGTGCACGGAGGGAGGGCGTTGAAGAGTCGGGGACCTCTGATACTCGTTGAATTCTCTCGTTACGCCTGGTTGTCTTCAAGAGGGAGCTGGGCAGATACCTAAAGTCGGTGCCGGATCAGCCGGGCTGTGGTTCGTACGTTGGATTGCGTGCGGCCAACAGTAACAGCCTCGTTGATCAGGCCCTGATCCACCGGGAGGCCTGGTCGTGGACCGGGCCGCGGGGGCGTTCATCCTCGGAATACCCTCCAGGTAGACTCCAGGTAGGTAGACGCCCCTACTTTTAAGGTGAGGTATTTTACACCGTCTACCAAGTCTCTTGCCATATTGGAGTTGAAGTTTGGGACCAGTCCCTCCTGGATTTTCCAGGTATCATCATTTGCAGATGACACTAAAATAAGCATGAAAGTCAGTGCGGTAGAGGACACTGAAAAAATACAGGAAGACATAAACAGGGTTTTCCAGTGGGCAGTGGAAAACAACATGACGTTCAGTGGTTCCAGCTGCTTAGGTATGGAAAGAAGGAAAACTCAAAAGGAGCACTATATACAAAACTCAAGGACCACGTAAAAGACCTAGGAATAATTATGTCAGCTGACCTTATGTTAAGGAACATAACAAGACAAAGATCACGACAGCGAGGAAGATGACAGGGTGGGTATTGAGAACTTTCAAAACAAGGGAAATAATGCCGATGGTGACACTCTTCAAATCGCTAGTGCTCCCTCACTTAGAATATTGCTCAGTGCTGACGGCCCCGTTCAAGGCAGGAGAAATATCGGAGCTGGAACAAATAGAGATCGTTTACGGCTCACATTGAGCCAGTAAAGCACCTAAAGTACTGGGAACGCCTGCAAGTCTTGAACATGTACTCATTGGAGTGGAGGAGAGAGGGGTACATGATAATATATACCTGGAAGGTACTCGAGGGCTTGGTCCCAAATCTGCACACTGCCATAACAACATACTGGAGTGAGAGATATGGGAAGAAGTGTAAAATAAACCCAGTGAGGAGCAGGGGTGCGGTGGGGACAATAAGGGAACACTATCAACATCCGGGGTCCCAGACTTTTCAGCATCGTACCAGAAGATATCAGAAACACTGCTGGAACAAGTGTAGAAGCCTTCAAGAGGAAACTGGACAAGTATCTTCACCAGGTGCCAGATCAACCCGGCTGTGATGGATGTGGGGCAGCGGGCCTCCAGCAGCAACAGCCTGGTTGACCAGGCAAGCACCAGACGAGCCTGGCCCATGGCTGGGCTCAGAGAGTAGATAAACTCTCGAAACTCTTCAAAGGTATATGTAAATTATTATGTACCTTTATTGCTTACTTTCCAAGGAATACAATTGATGGGACTTGAATCATTCCCAGTAGCTTGGTTGAGTGTATACGGACAGTGAAAGTTCTTTGTGCGTTTTTCGGCTTAGCAATCTCGCCTTAGTGTATCATAATTGGCTCAACATCTCTTGTCTTTAAAGTTTAATTATCCAACCTATCGGTTTTCGTTACGGTAGCCGTGGCAGCATTGTTGTGATCCTTGATTCGAGATCTTCTGACATCATTACCTGCAAGTCTCGCACATAGAATTTTCGTTCTGTTGAATGATTTGAGTTGATCCTGTGCTCCGTTACATTCTTTATTTCCTCCATTCTTACATAGTGAAGCAACTGCAACTTGTCCTCGTTAAACATTTTGTGAAACTCGCTGGAAGACGATTTATATCTGCCTGAAGTTTTGCTATGTCTTCGATGTAGTCGGCAGAGACGCATTATACATTATGTTCGTGAGTATAATAAATTCAGCAGAGGCGAGTGAGATAACTTAGGGTTTCTGTGAATGCTAATTATAAAACTGAGTACACAGCAGTATAAATAAACAACAATATGCTGATCAAGAAACCAGGATGTAAATAAGGGTGTAAATTAAAACATAAAGACTTAAACCACTTTAAACAGTCAAATAACTTTAATCTTAACAAAGCAAGAGACAGAACAAGATGCAAGACTGTGGAGCCGTCAAGTTGGTTGTCAAGACAAGGCGACCCCGTCCTCGTTGAGCTGACGTGATGAATAAAACCTGAGGTACTGTGTGTATTTGTGGTTGCAGGGGTCGATTCACAGCTCTTGGCCTCGCCTCTTCACTGGTCGCTACTAGGTCCACTCTCTCCCTGCTCCATGAGTTTTAGCGTACCTCTTCCTACAGCTTTGTATGGATCCTGCCTCCACTACATCACTCTCCAGATTGTTCCACTTCCTGACAACTCTGACTGAGGAAATACTTCCTAACATCCCTGTGACTCGTGTGTGTGTGTGTGTGTGTGTGTGTGTGTATGTGTATGTGCGTGTGCGTGTGCGTGTGCGTGTGCGTGTGCGTGTGTGTGTGTGTGTGTGTGTACTCACCTTATTGTGGTTGCAGGGGTCGATACTCAGCTCCTGGCCCCACCTCTTCACTGATCGTTACTAAGTCCTCTCCTTCTCTGCTTCCTGATCTTTGTCATACCTCTTTTTAAAACTATGTATGGTTCCTGCCTCCACTACTTCACTTGCTAGGCTATTCCACTTCCTGACGACTCTATGACTGAAGAAATACTTCCTAACGTCCCTGTGACTCGTCTGAGTCTTCAGCTTCCAATTGTGACCCCTTGTTTCTGTGTCCCCTCTCTGGAACATCCTGTCTCTGTCCACCTTGTCTATTCCCCGCAGTATCTTGTATGTCGTTATCATGTCTCCCCTGACCCTTCTGTCCTCCAGTGTCGTCAGTCCTATTTCCCTCAACCTTTCCTCGTACGACATTCCCCTGAGCTCTGGAACTAGCCTTGTTGCAAACCTTTGTACTTTCTCTAACTTCTTGACGTGCTTGACCAGGTGTGGGCTCCAGACTGGTGCTGCATACTCCAGTATGGGCCTAACATACACAGTGTACAGTATCTTGAACGATTCCTTATTAAGGTATCGGAACGCTATTCTCAGGTTTGCCAGGCGCCTGTATGCTGCAGCAGTTATTTGGTTGATGTGTGCCTCCGGTAACGTGCTCGGTGTTATGGTCACCCCAAGATCTTTCTCCCTGAGTGAGGTCTGTAGTCTTTGTCCACCTAGCCTATACTCTGTCTGCGGTCTTCTTTGCCCTCCCCAATCTTCATGACTTTGCATTTGGCAGGGTTGAATTCGAGAAGCCAGTTTCTGGACCACGTGTCCAGCCAGTCCAGATCACTTTGCAGTCCTGCCTGTGCGTGCGTAGTTGGATGAATCTTATTGTGGCTAGCTGGTCTAGTGGCTAATGCGACGGGCTGGAGTTTTGAGACTATGACCGCGGGTTCATCCCGGCCCGGGGTATGGTTTGTGTGTGTGTGTGTGTGTGTGTGTGTGTGTGTGTGTGTGTGTGTGTGTGTGTGTGTGTGTGTGTGTGTGTGTGTGTGTGTGTGTGTACAGTATTTGGAGGTATATAATTTTTTGACTGCATTATTTCTGCGTTTAGTGTGTTATTCTCTAGTCACTTATTCTTCTTGACCTCTCTGATACTATAGAAATATTACCTAACATTTGTGCAGGTCACATGTGTTATTAGTGTATGTGCGTCTTTCCATCCCTGCTCTGGTACTGTTCATGGAGAAGCTCTGTCCTTGTCTGCCTGTACTACTGTAGGTATACGGTATGTTGTGCTCGTATCTTTGCTTTTAAAATGTCAATAATTTGTTTATGCAGTGTTCGTAGCCTTAGTTCTTTACTTTCTGTACCATATATATTGCAAACCTCTCCACCTCTCACTTGGGACGTTGAAATAGTTGTGGGTTGAACTCTGGTCGATCACATCGTGGTGCTGGGGGTTCAGTTAGCCTGGTAATTGGGTTAAGAACCCTAGATAGCAGGAAGATTTTCCCTTTCATCAGAAATTCCTCATGCCTTATTGTCTATGACTTGGAATGTCTTAGGGTTGGGTTGCAATGCAACAGTCTGGTGGAAGGATGCATGAAGTTGAAATTTTATGATGTTAATTGTTCTTAGGTGATATTGAGGTTAGGTAAGGTTCGTCAGGAAACAGGACGAGTGTCTCCTTACGCGGGTCTTTGTCAGACGATGATCCGCCATTGGAGTTATTGGTCATCTGACCGAGGCCTTCCGCTGGCTTACCGGTCTACCCCTTTAAAAATTATGGTCATAGTTATAATTATTTAGTTTATTCTTTTTAAGGTGATATTTAATCTCCGAGGTTGCACTGTTGATCATTGCAACATGTCAGTGGAAAAGTTTCGCCACACAGTGGCTTCATCAGTCCAGTACAAAGAAGAATAGTGAAGATCAGGAAATAAAAGTAATCAGTCTCAGCCTGGAGTCGACGTAATCAATCCATCAACTGATGGATTGATTACGTCGACTCCAGGCTCAGGGACTGATTACCTCAATCTCTTTCTCATCTTCACTATTCTTCCTTGTATTGGACTGATGAAGCCACTGTGTGGCGAAATTTTTCCACAATAAAGATATCCCAGTGTTGCACAAGTGTAATTTGTCAGCTTGTCGGTTCTCTTAGGAATTTGAAGGTTACCAAAGTAGTGACAGATCACCCATGAATACTAAGGTTCATTGCTTAACGTGAATACTAAGTATTTTAATCAAATTTCTGGTAGTTGCCGGTGTACATGTAAACATAGCTGGAGTACCAGCGGTGGTGACCACCTTCTTGGCCTCCCACAGGAGTTCCTGCTGGCCATCGACGTGACGAGCGCGGGCACCCCGGAGGAGAAGCTCAAGTGGGCCTTCCGTATGTACGATGTTGATGGTAACGGTGTCATCGATGTCTCTGAGATGACCAAGATCGTCCAGGTGAGTTATCCCTTCACTGGGGGGAGGGGTCCTTCGTACTCACAAGCTTTTCATCCAAGGAATTAGAGGTACCCTCCCATTCCTTGGATCTACTTTGCCTACTATTCTCCAGGCGTTGTATGCCTCTTAATGGTTTGGCGATCGCCATGAATATTATAACAGTGCAGGTAGATTAACTCACCGACATGTGCAGAAACTCATAAATGTTCAAAGGTTTGCAACCTAATTAGTCCCAGAACTGAAGGTATCGTACTTTGAGGAGTGGGTGAAGGAACTTAACCTGACCAGCTTGGCCGGGAGGACTAGGTGTGACATCGTTCAAGATTTTAAGAGGAATTGATAGGTAAGGTAAGGACAAAGTATTTAAATAAAGAGGACCAGGATCAAGGGGGGCGGGTGGAACCTGAAGACACAGGTGAACCATACGGCGCTGCAACGGTGGAAATATTTGGAAAAGGAAGAGTCGTGGAGGGAAATTATCAACACAGTTTTAAGAGTAGATGCAGTAAGACCCCAGAGACAACAGCCCAGTAGGATGAACATCAAAATGGTATACAATACCGACAGGTTGGTAGGTAAGACACATAGGCAACAGTTAGGCAACTTTATTCCGAAACGTTTCGCCTACACAGTAGGCTTCTTCAGTCGAATACAGAAAGTAGGCAGGAACAGTAGAGATGTGAAGACGATGTAATCAGTCCATCACCCTTGAAGTCGAAGAATTTGAGGTTGTCAGTCCCTCGGCCTGGAGAAGTTCAGTTCCATAGTCAGGAACTATCTGAAGATCAAGCGACAGTGCGGAGACTTAAATACTGTCGGAAGGAGAGGTGCAGAGTAGTAGTAGTAGTGAGAATGTAGCCACTGAGAGGTCAGGTCCCTCTCAGATCCAACAGTTCTCACTTGGAAGGGTTGTCTAAGGCGTTTTCTGTACCAAGAGGCCATGTGTTGCAGTGTCTGACAAGATGAACATCAAAATGGTATACAATACCGACAGGTTGGTAGGTAAGGCACAATAGGTAAGTACGTGCTCCATTATAACCCTTTCCCCCATACAACTTTTTACACACACACACGGGGGGGGGGGGAGAACAACATATGGAAAGAGAAAAATAGTAAACAAATACTCAGAATAGATTAAAGGAGGTGAGAGGAGATGGTGGGTGAAGTGTCAAAGAGTGAAGGGAGAGATGAATTTATTCACCGAAAACCTGCACTTAGAGCAGTGGTTCCCAAACTTTTTCAGCTTGTTACCCAATTTAACATGCCACATAAAGCATGTTTCCCCTTTCACAAAATGTTGTTATTATTGATATATATGGCTAAATTAAAACACTTGAGATATTTTCTTTTATTTATTGTATTTGAACATTGTGCATCTCTAATGACTATTACCAAAGATGTCAAGAACATCAGTGGGATGGATGGAGTTGCATACTTGAAGCTAGTTTAGGAATTCTTGGCTTCATACCAGCTTATGTCTACCTCGGCTGATGCTCACAGATAAACTGACAGTGTGAAATAGAGGCAGCCTCAGGAAGTGAGTGACGCATACTGGACAGGTCGATCTGGGCTACTGAGTGACTTTTGTCCTGAAGCATACTTGTCAAAATACTTTTGGGTTTCCACACACTTAGCTATATATTTCTTCTTTTCTAATACTGTATATTAGTTTTTGATGTTTATTGTTATTTGGTTTAACTTTATTACTTACTTATAATAAGTTTACTTTACAACTTTATATACTAAGACAAAGTTAACAATAATCCTCATACCGGGTACCGCATTGTTTTCTTGATTTTCAGAATTCATAACTTTTTTTCTGTCACCCCTCCATTACCCCCCAAAAATGGTTAAATTACCCCCAGGGGGTAATTTACCCCCAGTTTGGGAACCACTGACTTAGAGGAAATGTATGACGACGTTTGGCTGCGTTCTGGACGAGAAAAGTAGAGAATGTCAGAAGACTACGGTAGGGGGCTGGGAGAGGGAAGAAAGGAGCGTCAGTAGTAGTAGTAGTAGTAAAGGTAACAGCAATGATAATAGCATCAGTAAAGTTAGTAGCGATAGTAGTAGTTGTAGAAGTAATAGCATAGTGTAGGAGTAGTGTAAGAATTTGCATTAGTAGTGGTATAATAATAGTACAAAAGAGAGAAGCACTGCTGGAGATGTACTGGCCCAGGCCAGGCAGGACTGGTGATAAAGTAAGGAAAGTGTCTACTCCATTTCCTGCTCCTCTTTTCCTCTCCCAAACCTTGGTGAAACTCACCTCTCTCTCTCTCTCTCTCTCTCTCTCTCTCTCTCTCTCTCTCTCTCTCTCTCTCTCACACACACACACACACACACATACACACACACACACATACACATACACACACACACACATACACACACATACACACATACACACATACACACATACACACACACGCACATACACACACGCACACACACACACACACACACACAATATACACACACAATATACACACACACAATATACACACACATACACACATACATACACACACATACACAACTATCCATACACAACTATCCATACACACATATACATACACACAGCAAATGTGGTCCCAATCTTTAAAAAAGGAGACAGACATGAAACACTAAACTACAGACCAGTGTCACTGACATGTATAGCATGCAAAATCATGGAAAAGATTGTCAGGAGAAGAATGGTGGAACATCTAGAAAGGAATGATCTCATCACAAGCAGCCAACATGGTTTCAGAGATGGGAAATCCTGCGTCACAAACCTACTGGAGTTCTATGACATGGTGACAGCAGTAAGACAAGAGAGAGAGGGGTGGGTGGATTGCATTTTCTTGGACTGCAAGAAGGCTTTTGACACAGTACCACACAAGAGATTAGTGCAAAAACTGGAGGACCAAGCAGGGATAACAGGGAAGGCACTGCAATGGATCAGGGAATACTTGTCAGGAAGACAGCAGCGAGTAATGGTACGTGGCGAGGTGTCAGAGTGGGCACCTGTGACCAGCGGGGTCCCACAGGGGTCAGTCCTAGGACCAGTGCTGTTTCTGGTATTTGTGAACGACATGACGGAAGGAATAAATTCCGAGGTGTCCCTGTTTGCAGATGACGTGAAGTTGATGAGAAGAGTTCATTCGATCGAAGACCAGGCAGAACTACAAAGGGATCTGGACAGGCTGCAGACCTGGTCCAGCAACTGGCTCCTGGAGTTCAATCCCACCA
Source organism: Cherax quadricarinatus (assembly GCF_038502225.1). Taxonomy (NCBI): domain Eukaryota; kingdom Metazoa; phylum Arthropoda; class Malacostraca; order Decapoda; family Parastacidae; genus Cherax; species Cherax quadricarinatus. The sequence goes on along the minus strand of NC_091364.1, from coordinate 9,142,025 downwards.
AGTGCAAAGTCATGAGGATTGGGGAAGGCCAAAGAAGACCGCAGACGGAGTAGTCTAGGGGGCCAGAGACTACAAACATCACTCAAGGAAAAAGATCTTGGGGTGAGTATAACACCAGGCACATCTGGAAATATAAACACATATGCAGTATAATGTGATCCTTTATTGACAACGTTTCACCCACACAGTGGGCTTTTTCAAGTCACACACAGATCTACCTGGGGTGGAAGGTACGGGAGTATTTATAGTCTTGTTCAGAATGTTGAGGTCAGGTGGAGAATGCTGCATCTGATGATCTACCGGGTGGAGTTATAGTCTTGGGTAGCTTGGCGGGGATATTTTACAAGTTGTGAGTAGACCTTCTGCAGTGTTCTATGTTCTTATGTGGGATAGCGATGAATACTCCCGTACCTCCCACCCCAGGTAGATCTGTGTGTGACTTGAAAAAGCCCACTGTGTGGGTGAAACGTTGTCAATAAAGGATCACATTATACTGCATATGTGTTTATATTTCCACTGTGTCGGTATTTGATACCATTTATTTCCACCAGGCACATCTCCTGAAGCGCACATCAACCAAATAACTGCCGCAGCATATGGGCGACTGGCAAACCTCAAAACAGCATTCCGACATCTTAATAAGGAGTCGTTCAGGACCCTGTACACCGTGTACGTTAGGCCCACATTAGAGTATGCGGCACCAGTTTGGAACCCACACCTAGCCAAGCATGTAAAGAAACTAGAGAAAGTGCAAAGGTTTGCAACAAGACTAGTCCCAGAGTTAAGAGGTATGTCCTATGAGGAGAGGTTAAGGGAAATCAACCTGACGACACTGGAGGACAGGAGAGATAGGGGGGACATGATAACGACTTAAAAATACTGAGAGGAATTGACAAGGTGGACAAAGACAGGATGTTCCAAAGACTGGACACAGCAACACGGGGACACAGTTGGAAGCTGAAGACACAGATGAATCAAAGGGATGTTAGGAAGTATTTCTTCAGCCACAGAGTCAGGAAGTGGAATAGTTTGGGAAGCGATGTAGTGGAGGCAGGATCCATACATAGCTTTAAGCAGAGGTACGATAAAGCTCATGGTTCAGGGAGAGTGACCTAGTAGTGACCAGTGAAGAGGCGGGGCCAGGAGCTTGGACTCGACCCCTGCAACCTCAACTAGGTGAGTACTAGGTGAGTACACACACACACACACACACACAGCACAAAGGTTGTGTTAGCCTTACTGACACCAACAGTGCTCTTTACTGTCATGTCCGAGATGACAACCATCCCTCTTCTAAAACTATCTACCTTTCTAGCCTTCATAGATACCGTTTTGTCAAATCAACTCTTGTACACTATTTTCCTAACATGATTCTTAGTCCTGACGTTGTGTTAATAGTATAAACCTGCCTTAATTCATTGTTAAATATTTTTATCTTCAGAGCACTCGTGACTCGACCGGAGTTTTGTCTCTTCCTTTTCTTTTGACCTGTCTTCCTTTTTCTTTGCCTTTCCTGTATTCTGGCTTTCTATTTCTTGCCTACTTTCCATCTCGGGCAATTTGTCCTACTGCCACCTTGGCGACTAGTTTTAGTGTTGAGTTACTTTAGTCTCCATTTGTTTAATATAATTCACTTTCATTACTCTATCACTGTTGCTGCCTCTGCCCTGGGCCAGTACATCTCTTGCAGTGATCCTCTATATCACTGTTGCTGCCTCTGCCCTGGGCCAGTACATCTCTTGCAGTGATCCTCTATATCACTGTTGCTGCCTCTGCCCTGGGCCAGTACATCTCTTGCAGTGATCCTCTATATCACTGTTGCTGCCTCTGCCCTGGGCCAGTACATCTCTTGCAGTGATCCTCTATATTACTCTTTTCTACTGCTAATACTACTGTTGCTGTTACCACCGCTACAACAACCACAAATACTTTCACTGCTACGACGCTACTAACTGCTGTTACTTCTACCATTGCTACTAACACTGATGCTACCTACTACTACTGCCGCTAATTCTACGTCCATCCTACTACTACTAGTACTACTAGTACTACTAGTACTACTACTACTACTACTACTACTACTACTACTACTACTAGTACTACTACTACTACTACTGCTGCTACTACTACTACTACTACTACTACTACTACTACTACTACTACTACTACTACTACTACTACTACTACTACTACTACTACTACTACTACTACCACCACCACCACCACCACCGCCACGCCCCTTTCCCCTTTTTTCCAATCACTACTGTATTTTATAGTCTTTTCTACTTTTTTTCGTCCAAATGGTGACTTGATAATGGTGCAGGACGGACCGAAACGTCGTCTTAAGGTTTCTCTCCTTGTCAAACCCCGTGTAAAAGAGAGAGAGAGAGAGAGAGAGAGTGAGTGAGTGAAGGAAGAGAGTAAGATAAAGAATGAAGGAAGAGAGTAAGAGAGTGAAGGAAGAGGGGGCTAGGAAAGGCAGTATTGATCATCATATGCAACAGGGATACCCCACTCCCTCCCTTCTTTTACCCCCTCTCTTCTCTCTTCCCCACCCATCCCTCCCTCTATCCCTCCACGCCCCTACCTACTAAAATTCCCCGCCCACTCGTACCTTCAAGGTAAGCCTCTTGGCTCTGGTCACGGGCTCTTGATCAGAGGATCTTGAGTTTTTTGCCTCTCCAGTTGTTCCCTGCATCAAATCTAAAAATTTCTCCCTTAACGGGAATTTTATATACGTATATAAACATTCGATTTATGTAATGTAATTTGCGGCCTGTGATTCGGTAGAAAAGCTGGAATTTGTATTGAATGCAGCGGGCGGATTTGAATTGTTCTGTTTGCATTGACGGATTGTTTGCAATTGATGATTGTTTTTAGACCGGGAAATTCATGACCAGATGACAGTAGTCAGTTTAATAGGATTTTGGTAACCTTGCTAAGAGCCAGTGCGTGTTCAGTTTTTTTTATTTCAGTCATAACATTGAATCAGTCTCTCTCTCTCTCTCTCCACTTTTATGCTCCAATTTCCCTGCTTTTCCTTGTAGTAGGAATGACTGTAAATTAGCAAAGGTTCGCAATTATTTTCATGGTAAATACTTTTACGGAGCGCTGCTTTAAGGCAATTTACAAGTGGCGATCGTTCTTTTCTTTGTTGATCGTTCTCATGTTTGTTGATCTCACGTCTGTGGATCGTTCTCATGTTTCTGTTGATCCTTCTCACTTCTCTGTTGAATTCTCTATTGATCGATCTCACGTATCTGTTAATCATTCTTATATCGCTGTTGACAATTTTCATATGTTGTTGATCATTCTCAATTTGTTGTTTATCGTTCTTATATCTCTGTTGATTGTTCTCGTATCTGTTGATTCTCAAATCACCTGTTGATTGTTCATATCACTATTCAGTGTTCTTAAATAACTGTTAATTCTCGTATCACTGTAGATGAATGGTTCAGAGAACCGACATGTTGATAAATTAGACACATGTGCAACTCAATAAAGATACCCAAGAGTTGCACATGTGTCTAATTTATCAACATGTCGGTTCTCTGAACCATTCATCTACAAACCTGTCAGACACTGCAACTTCTTGGGATCTTAATACTTAGGAATTCTTCGCTTGCCTAATTCTTGGGCACGACCTACTTCCACATTGAACAAATGTGACACCACCTATGACTGCTGCACCTCTCCTGCAATACGGTTTATAAGCTGCTTCTCCGCTCATATGCCGTATTCTACTCAAGATTGATGGACTGAACACATCGACTCAAGGTTGAGGGACTGATTACCTCATTCTCTTTCTTTTCAAGTTTCTCCTACGTATGGACTGATGAAGCCACTGTGTGGCGAAACGTTTCCTCAATAAAGATACCCAAGAGTTGCACATGTGTCTAATTTATCATCTCGTATCACTGTCGATTGCTCTGGTATCCCTCTACTCGTCATATTAAGTGCCCCTCACTGCTATCAACATGTGATTTTTACATTTGCGGCCATATTATAAACCCAGACTCGCCTGTACTACTGAAACTTCTCACACGGAGATCGAAATACAGTACATATATAGTTTTTCTATACTCTCTCTCTTCATGTGGGCTTCTTTAGTTCATAAAAGTGTTCATTATACTGAGGCTTATATATATATATATATATATATATATATATATATATATATATATATATATATATATATATATATATATATATATATATATATTATTTATTTATTTATTTATTTATTTAACAAGCCGGCTGTATCCCACCAAGGCAGGGTGGCCCAAAAAGAAAAACAAAAGTTTCTCTTTTTAAATTTAGTAATTTATATAGAAGGGGTTACTAGCCCCTTGCTCCTGGCATTTTAGTCGCCTTTTACAACACGCATAGCTTACGGAGGAAGAATTCTGTTCCACTTCCCCATGGAGATAAGAGGAAATAAACAAGAACAAGAACTAGTAAGAAAATAGAAGAAAACTCAGAGGGGTGTGTGTACATATATACAGTGGAACCTCAAAAATCGAACGTATCACATATCAAACGTTTCGAAAATAGGACCATTTTTTCGGACAAACTGTGTCCCTATTATCGAACGCGCCCCTATTTTCGGACCGCCGGGTACGGGACCTGTCTGCCGCCCACTCTGTCCGCGTCCCCGCGCAGGCGCCGTGAGCAGTCTAGCTTTGTTTATGCTTGAGTGAACACTAACCTGCGCTCTCACGCATTTTACAATTATTTCATTGTCTTTAGTGCTCGTGGGACTGTGAAATAAGCTGCCATGGGCTCAAAGAAACTTGCTAGTGGTACCCCTGTGGTAAAGAAAGTGAGAAGAACCATAGATGTGAAGAAGGAAATAATACAGAAGTATGAGAGTGGTGTGAGACTTGCTGAGCTTGCCAGGATGTATGGGAAAAACAAGTCGACCAGCGGTTCTATCCTGTCAAAGAAAGAACAAATCAAGGAAGCTGATGTTGCGAAAGGTATTAATATAGGGAGTGGATGAGGTGCCTTCTTCAAAGATGAAGGAGATTTGTGCCAAGTGGAATGATGTCCAAATGTTTGTGCAGAAGTACCACCCTGAGCAAGCTGAAACAAGCCATCTTTGCAACAAGTTCAGTGACAGAACCATGTCCCATTTTAGGGAAATGTTAAAAAGGCACCAGAAACAGAGGACTGTGGACAGTTATTTTGTGAGACAGGGGTCCAGTGACTCTCAAGCTGGTCCTAGTGGCATTAAAAGACAGAGAAGGGAAGTAACCCCAGAGAAGGCTTTACCTGAAGTCCTCATGGAGGGGGATTCTCCTTCCAAACACTAACCCCAACTCCCTCTCTCCTCCTCCCTATCTTCCAGATGCCATCACCAATCTTCAATAAAGGTAAGTAAAAATGTTATTTTATATGTATTACTATACATAATTAAAAACTGTAGTATTTGTTGTATGTAAAACTAATTAATCTCTATAAAATGCATTTTTTGTGTGAATATTCTTGGGTTTCTGGACGGATTAATTGTATTTCCATTATTTCTTATGGGAAATATTGCTTCAAATTTCAGACTTTTCGAATTTAGAACTAGCTCCTGGAACGGATTAAGTTCTATTTTTGAGGTTCCACTGTATGCTTGTACATGTATGTGTAGTGTGACCTAAGTGTAAGTAGAAGTAGCAAGACGTACCTGAAATCTTGCATGTTTATGAAACCGACAAAAGACACCAGCAATCCTATCATCACGTAAAACAATTACAGGCTTTCGTTTTACACTCGCTTGGCAGGACGGTAGTACTTCCCTGGGTGGTTGCTGTCTACCAACCTACTATTAGGAGGAAGTTCGGGTGAGATATAAGCGACTATTGGCAGAAAGGTGGGCTAGTGCAAAGATGAGTAGTGGGGGTGTTGAAGAGGGTTGGAATAGTTTTAAAAATGCAGTATTAGAATGTGGGGCAGAAGTTTGTGGTTATAGGAGGGTGGGGGCAGGAGGAAAGAGGAGTGATTGGTGGAATGATGAAGTAAAGGGTGTGATAAAAGAGAAAAAGGTAGCTTATGAGAGGTTTTTACAAAGCAGAAGTGTTATAAGAAGAGCAGAGTATATGGAGAGTAAAAGAAAGGTAAAGAGAGTGGTGAGAGAGTGCAAAAGGAGAGCAGATGATAGAGTGGGAGAGGCACTGTCAAGAAATTTTAATGAAAATAAGAAAAAAATTTGGAGTGAGTTAAACAAGTTAAGAAAGTCTAGATTTGTCAGTTAAAAACAGAGTAGGGGAGTTAGTAGATGGGGAGATGGAGGTATTAGGTAGATGGCGAGAATATTTTGAGGAACTTTTAAATGTTAAGGAAGAAACAGAGGCAGTAATTTCATGCACTGGTCAGGGAGGTATACCATCTTTTAGGAGTGAAGAAGAGCAGAATGTAAGTGTGGGGGAGGTACGTGAGGCATTACGTAAAATGAAAGGGGGTAAAGCAGCTGGAACTGATGGGATCATGACAGAAATGTTAAAAGCAGGGGGGATATAGTGTTGGAGTGGTTGGTACTTTTGTTTAATAAATGTATGAAAGAGGGGAAGGTACCTAGGGATTGGCAGAGAGCATGTATAGTCCCTTTATATAAAGGGAAAGGGGACAAAAGAGACTGTAAAAATTATAGAGGAATAAGTTTACTGAGTATACCAGGAAAAGTGTACGGTAGGGTTATAATTGAAAGAATTAGAGGTAAGACAGAATGTAGGATTGTGGATGAGCAAGGAGGTTTCAGAGGCGCAGGACTGCAGTGACTAAGGGAACACTATCAACATATGGGGTCCCAGACTATTCAACATCTTACCAGAAGATATCAGAAACACAGCTGGAACAAGTGTAGAAGCCTTCAAGAGGAAACTGGACAAGTATCTTCACCAGGTGCCAGATCAGCCATGCTGTGATGAATATGTGGGGCAGTGGGCCTCTAGCAGCAACAGCCTGGTTGATCAGGCAAGCACCAGACTAGCCTGGCCCATGGCCGGGCTCTGAGACTAGTGAAACTCTCAAAACTCTTCAGAGGTGTAGCAAAGGTAGGTTGCAATCCACAAGAGAAGACTAGTACAGTGGACCCCCGGTTAACGATTTTAATCCGTGCAAGAGGGGTAATTGTTATGCGAAATAATCGCTATGTGAATGAATTTTCCCCATAAGAAATAATGGAAATCAAATTAATCCGTGCAAGACACCCAAAAGTATGAAAAAAAAAATTTTACCACATGAAATATACATTTTCCCACACACAAAGAGAAGGATACATGCACAATAGTAGAGTAGTACATGCACAGTATATATTGTGCATGTACTAGTCTACTAAATGAAGAATAAATGACACTTACCTTTATTGAAGATGCAGCAATGACTGATGAGACACTGTGTCCTGGGAGTGCCTTTTCCTCCTGAGTACTGTAGGTCCTGTTTGGCATTTTCTTCCAGAACAGGCCTTATCACACTGTGTATGCCACTACGATTCTTAAATCTCTCAAACCAACCTTTGCTGGCTTTAAATTCACCAATATGAGCACTAGTTCCAGGCATTTTTCCCTGTTCACCTGGGTGTTAGTCGACTTGTGTGGGTTGCATCCTGGGAGACAAGATTAAGGACCCCAATGGAAATAAGTTAGACAGTCTTCGATGACACTGACTTTTTTGGGTTATCCTGGGTGGCAAATCCTCTGGGGTTAATTGTTTCTTGGTATTCTCAATAAGCCACACCAACAACGGTGCTACAGCAGCAGCAGCAGCAGCTGACAGTGCAGCAGCAGCAGCAGCTGACAGTGCAGCAGCAGCAGCAGCAGCTGTACCACCAATAGTAACGATGGTTGATTGGGGTTTATTATACAACCTGGCCAGCTCGGAGACATGCACTCCACTTTCATACTTATCAATGATCTTTTTCTTCATCTCTATTGTAATTCTCACCCTTATTGCTGTAGGGTTGGCACTAGAAGCTTTCTTGGGGCCCATGGTCACTTATTTTCCAGAAAATGCACCGAAAACACTGTAATAATACGAAATATTCCGATTGTATGCTTGGATGTTACCGCGGAGGCTGGCTGGTAAACAATGCCACCGGCGGAACATGTGAGCGTGGCTCAGGCCGCACATTGGACGCGTCTCGGACGAAAATCGGTAAGCGGGTTTTTAAGCGGTATGTGAGGCAAAATTTTTGCAATTAAAGTAAGCGGTATGCGAAATAATCGCTATGTGATGCCATCGTTATGCGGGGGTCCACTGTACTATGTGAATATGATAATGGTATACAATACCAACAAGTTGATAAGTAAAACACATGTGCATCAGTTATCATGTGGGGTTCGAACACGTGGATAGGGTAAAGTAATACTCGCGTAGGCTGGTAGTACGTATATTACGGATAATGTGGGTAGCGCCAAACAGCCGGCCTGCCTCCTTGCTCACTCTCGTATAACTGACCACCCACAGTACCCATATGTGAGGGGGTCTTTGAATACTGCTGTGGTCAGCACAATGTGAATACAGACAGTGACTCAGGCAGAGACTGTTGGTAGTGAGTCATCTACTGGTACACTGGTTACTGGTAACTGGTTACTACTACTGAGAGCTCGGCGACGCTAACGTATGTCTTCCCGACATACAACTAATACAAACTAGAGATGGCAGGTATATGGCTTGGGCTGATTCTATTCCAATGTTCTACTTATGTATGTTATAATGTTCAGTTGTTGTGTACTTTGACATTGTATAGATGGAGTGCGCGCCAGTGAGCGCCAGCGAGAGTCACACCCACCACCACCCATCCACTCTACTCACACCACCACCACCCACCTCATCTACCTGTGGTTGTTTGCACCCTTGTACCGGGTCCTAGAACTGTTTTGGCTCACGTAATTGGTCAAGAGATTGTAGCTGAGCGCCACCGATAAAGCCAGTTATGTGAGTTCACCGAGAAAGCGCATTTCTTCACGACGACAGTGTGAGTGTCGGCGTCATCACCGACAAGCCGTGCAGAAAGACGTTTCTGTGGCTAGTGTGCTCACTTGAGTGTTGTTGTTGTTCTGTGTTTCAGATTGTGATCCCACCGCTGCCACCATTTATCATGTGGGGTTCGAACACGTGGATAGGGTAAAGTAATACTCACGTAGGCTGGTAGTACGTATATTACGGATAATGTGGGTAGCGCCAAACAGCCGGCCTGCCTCCTTGCTCACTCTCGTATAACTGACCGCCCACAGTACCCATATGTGAGGGAGTCTTTGAATACTGCTGTGGTCAGCACAATATGAATACAGACAGTGACTCAGGCAGAGACGGTTGGTAGTGAGTCATCTACTGGTACACTGGTTACTGGTAACTGGTTACTACTACTGAGAAAGTAACTTTATTCCAAAGCAGTTTGCATATGGGCCCTACACAGTAGGCTTCTTCAGTCAAGTGCAGAGGCAACAGCAGAAGCAGTAGAGCTGTAAATTTACATATCTACTGCTTCTGCTGCCTCCTCTGTATTTGACTGAAGAAGCCTACTATGTAGGTGTAACGTTTCAGAATAAAAGTTACCTAACTGTTGCACATGTGTCTTACTTATTAACTAGCACCAGGTTCCTATATACTGCTAGGCAAATAAGGAGTGCATGTACAGTGGACCCTCGACCAACGATGGCATCGTATAACGTTAAATCTAACTAGCGATACATTTTAATGCAAAAATTTTGCCTCGACTAGCGCTAAAAAACTCGACCAGCGCGATTCATTCTGTTCGAGATGCGTCCACGTGTGGCCTGAGCGCGCCTCACTTGTCCCATGGGTGCCAGTGTTTACAAGCCAGCCACCGCGGTCATACAATCGGAACATTTCATATTATCACAGCGTTTTTAGTGATTGCACCTGCAAAATAAGTCACCATGGGCTCCAAGAAAGCTTCTAGTGCCAACCCTGTGATAAAAAGGGTGAGAATTAGCATGGAAATAAAGAAAGATTTTGAAGGGTTTGGGGCTAACCCTGAGACGCCTATGCCAATTGTGGAATCCATTGTGCCTACTTCAAAGATTAAGGAAATGTGTGCAAAGTGGGTTGAACTGCAAACCTTTATGGATGAAAATCACCCTAACACAGCTATTGCAAGCCATGCTGGTGACTATTACAATGACAATGTTATGGTCCATTTTAGACAAATCTTAAAGGAACGGGAGGTACAGAGCTCTATGGACAGATATGTTGTGCGACAGAGGTCCGGTGACTCTCAAGATGGTCCTAGTGGCATTAAAAGAAAAAGGGAAGTAACTCCGGAAAAGGACTTAACACCTCAAGTCCTAATGGAAGGGGATTCCCCTTCTAAACACTAACACAGTCCACACTCTCCCCTCCTCCCATCCCATTAATCATCATCAGATTTTTAATAAAGGTAAGTGTCATGTAATTGTACATGTCTTCTTCAGTTTGTGTGTATTAAAATTAATATTTCATATGGTGAAATTTTTTTTTTCAGTACTTTGGGGTGTCAGGAATGGATTAATTTGATTTCCATTATTTCTTATGGGGAAAATTAACTCGACTAACAATAATTTTGACTAACGATGAGCTCTCAGGAACGGATTAATATCGTTGGTCAAGGGTCTACTGTATATGGAAACCTGCCCATTCTTTTTTTTACACTGGAATCAAACCTGGATTCTTTGTGGTTGTGAACCAAGTAGTGAGCAGCCTTGTCACGATCTTGCACTCAGGTTTCAACACTCTTGTAATAACTCTTGCAGGAAATTAATGGGGCCAGCTGGGCCAACACCATTTACTCGATAGATTTTTTTTTGTCTTCACCAAAACTTTCTGCATTCCAAGAAGCTTTGCATTCAGTGACCTGCCAACGAAGCCCTTGATTACCAAGCTTTTTCCCGGTAATAATAATTGCAGTAGACTCTTTTTTTTTGCCCTGTGATGCATGAACAGTTCATGTTCTGTCAACACCACCCCTTTCACTTCTGCTGCGTCACCCCTACCATGGTGTTGGGGCTTGTGCTTCTAATGTTGTTACTTCTACCATGGTGGCGGTGCTTGTGCTTTTGACACTGAACTTCAGGTAGGTTGTGGTCCAAGTTTGCTGTACTGTATTTGACAGTGTTATGTTCCATACTAGATTCTCACACAGGTGAACCTTCCCATATAGCTTTACATTTGACTAGTTTTGAGAATTTATTTTAAATCTAGCAGCAACGAAATATGGATCCCGGGTTACAACCTATACAGATGTGACAGAGTGAACAGGCAAAAGGGTGGGGTTGGCCTCTATATCACAGAGTCATTTATATGCTCAGAATTACTAAATGCCTCAAATGATGATGTAGTTGAAGTTTTAGCAGTAAAGATCGAGAACCAAAACCTGGTCATTGTGGTTGTATACAAGTCTCCAAATGCAATTTCCCAACAATTCCAGGAACAGCTTTTGAAAATTGACCACTGTCTGGAAAATCTTTCATCTCCTGCTCCCAACATCTTGCTCCTGGGGGATTTCAACCTGAGGCACCTAAAATGGAGGAATATAGTAAATAATGTTGTAGCAGAGAGAACACCAGGAGGCAGCTCAGATGAAAACTCGCACACACACGAGCTTTTAAATCTCGGCACCAAATTCACCTTAAACCAGCAGAGCCTACAAGATTGGAGAATATGCTGAACCTCATCTTCACTAACAATGATGATCTGATATGAAATGTCATCATATCAAAAACAACATACTCAGATCACAACATAATAGAGGTCCAGACATGTATGTGGGGAGCCCCATACTGACAAAATATGATCAGTCACGAGGGAGCCTTCACCAAATTCAACTTTAATAACAAAAACATAAGGTGGGACCAAGTAAACCAAGTCGTAAATGATATAAACTGGGAAGATAGACTAAGCAACATGGATCCTACCCTATGTCTAGAACAAATTAACTCTGTGGCACTTGAGGTATGCTCAAGGCATATTCCCTTAAGGAAAAGGAGATGTAAACTAGAAAGAGAAAGGCTCTCCGTGTACCGGCGAAGGCAAAGAATAACAGAGCGGCTACAAGAGGCCAATATATCTGCAATACGTAGGGAGATACTGGTCAAAGAAATAGCAAACATCGAACTAAAGTTAAAGGAATCTTACAGGAGTCAAACGCAAGAAGAACTAAAAGCTATAAATGAAATTGAAAGAAGCCCAAAATATTTCTTTTCTTATGCCAAATCGAAGTCTAGAACAACATCCAGTATTGGGCCCCTGCTTAAACGGGATGGGCCCTACACAGATGACAGCAAGGAAATGAGTGAGCTACTCAAGTCCCAATATGACTCGGTTTTTAGTGAGTATTGCGACCCCTGACTGGGTCACAATGTGTGTACATGTATATATCTCAATTTTAATGTATATTACCTGTTCATATAATTTCATATTGCTGATATTTGTGATATTAGCTAAACCATAAATATATTGCTTTATATTATTATTTGACTTAGCTATATTATTAGGTAGGATGTAACATTTACACCTTATTCTGTGCTCAGTGCTCGAGTGTGTTGAGTAGCTGCCCACATTGGCAAACTACCTTGATAACTGCCTCCTCGCTTGTTTAATTGCCGGCTTCTCTGTAGTTGCTGGGCAGGAGTAATCCATGGGAGAGTCGCGTGACCAGGGTGGCATGATCACACCAGGGTGAGGAGACTGCCTTGCCTTCCTCTCGCTCTCTCTGTAGCTGGTGCTGGTTCCAACAACACCTACCTCTCCAGCTCTCCCTTGCTGGCCCTTGTTGAAACATCTCTGTCACTCTCTTGTTGTTAGTTCGTGGTTTAGACTGTTCTGGTAGAGTATGTTTTCTGTGGTGAGACAAAACATGCTTCTCATAACTCTGTGTAACTCTGTTCACAGAACATAGCCTAGACTTAGTGATTTTTGACGTTTTACTGGATTGTGTGTCTCACTGGCACTCTAAAGTTATCTCAGGTTCTGAGCTGTAGCTTCTGACCTAATTTGTTCTGGTATCTGTGCACAGTCACAGTCAGGGATTTTGTTATGCTGAACTTAGATTCAGTATTAAGGGAGTTTTGTGACTTTTGTGGAGGATCTGCAGATGGTCCCCACTTAGGGTTGTTATTTGCTCTCCTTGTTCCTGACTCTGAGTTGCTGCTGCATTGTATATTGTTGTTCGGCGAATCGGTCATCTTACTGTTCAAGCAAGCTGTTCTGATCACAAGGTTGGTCAGGAAGATAGTTTATGTGAGGACATTTAGTCGGTCCCAGGTTCAGTCGAGTCAAGTCTTGAGACGTAGCGAACTACTTAGAGCACATACAGTGGACCCCCGGTTAACGATTTTAATCCGTGCAAGAGGGCTCATCGTTATGCGAAATAATCGTTATGCGAATGAATTTTCCCCATAAGAAATAATGGAAATAAAATTAATCCGTGCAAGACGCCCAAAAGTATGAAAAAAATTTTTTTTTACCACATGAAATGTTAATTTTAATACACACAAACTGAAAAAGGCATGCACAATTAAATGACACTTACTTTTATTGAAGATCTGGTGATGATTGATGGGATGGGAGGAGGGGAGAGAGTGTGTTAGTGTTTAGAAGGGGAATCCCCTTCCATTAGGACTTGAGGTAGTAAGTCCTTTTCTGGGGTTACTTCCCTTCTTCTTTTAATGCCACTAGGGCCAGCTTCAGAGTCACTGGACTTCTTTCGCACAAGATATCTGTCCATAGTGGCCTGTACCTCTCGTTCCTTTATGACTTGCCTAAAGTGTTTCACAACATTGTCAGTGTAATAATCACCAGCACGGCTTGCAATAGCTGTGTGAGGGTGATTTTCATCCATGAAGGTTTGCACTTCAAGCCACTTAGCACAGATTTCCTTTATCTTTGTAGTAGGCAACTTCTTCAATTTCTCTCTCCCCTCCTCTGAACCAGTTTCCTCAGGTCTGGCCTCTTGCTCTTGAAGTTGATCTATCAGCTCATCAGTGGTTAGTTCTTCATTGTCCTCCTCCACCAACTCTTCCACATCCTCCCCACTAACCTCCAACCCCAAGGACTTTCCCAATGCCACAATGGATTCCTCAACTGGCACAGGATTCTCAGGGTTAGCCTCAAACCCTTCAAAATCCCTTTTGTCTACACATTCTGGCCACAGTTTCTTCCAAGCAGAGTTCAAGGTCCTCTTTGTCACTTCCTCCCAAGCCTTACCTATAAGGTTTACACAATTGAGGATATTAAAGTGATCTCTCCAAAACTCTCTTAGAGTCAGTTGAGTTTCTGAGGTCATTACAAAACACCTTTCAAACAGAGCTTTTGTGTACAGTTTCTTGAAGTTGGAAATAACCTGCTGGTCCATGGGCTGCAGGAGAGGAGTGGTATTAGGAGGCAAAAACTTCACCTTAATGAAGCTCATGTCCCCATAAAGTCGCTCTGCCACGTCTGTAGGATGACCAGGGGCATTGTCTAACACCAGGAGGCACTTAAGTTCTAATTTCTTTTCAGTTAGGTAATTTTTCACATTGGGGGCAAATGCATGGTGTAACCAGTTATAGAAAAATTCCCTAGTGACCCATGCCTTACTGTTTGCCCTCCACAGCACACACAAATTATCCTTGAGGACATTCTTTTGCCTGAACGCTCTGGGAGTTTCAGAGTGATACACTAATAAAGGCTTCACTTTGCAATCACCAGTAGCATTGGCACACATCAACAAAGTAAGCCTGTCTTTCATAGGCTTATGTCCTGGGAGTGCCTTTTCCTCCTGAGTAATGTAGGTCCTGCTTGGCATTTTCTTCCAGAACAGGCCTGTTTCATCACAATTAAATACTTGTTCAGGTTTCAGTCCTTCAGTTTCTATGTACTCCTTGAATTCCTGCACATATTTTTCAGCCGCTTTGTGGTCCGAACTGGCAGCCTCACCATGCCTTATCACACTATGGATGCCACTACGCTTCTTAAATCTCTCAAACCAACCTTTGCTGGCCTTAAATTCACTCACATCATCACTAGTTGCAGGCATTTTTTTAATTAAATCCTCATGCAACTTCCTAGCCTTTTCACATATGATCGCTTGAGAGACGCTATCTCCTGCTATCTGTTTTTCATTTATCCACACCAATAAGAGTCTCTCAACATCTTCCATCACTTGCGATCTTTGTTTCGAAAACACAGTTGAACCTTTGGCAAGAACAGCTTCCTTGATTGTCTTTCTGGTGCCCACAATAGTAGCGATGGTTGATTGGGGTTTCTTGTACAGCTTGACTAGGTCGGCTATACGCACTCCACTTTCATACTTATCAATTATCTCTTTCTTCATCTCTATAGTAATTCTTACCCTTTGAGGTGTAGGGTTGGCACTAGAAGCTTTCTTGGGGCCCATGGTCACTTATTTTCCAGAAACAGCACCGAAAATACTGTAATAATACGAAATATTCCGAGTGTATGCTTGGATGTTACCGCGGAGGCTGGCTGGTAAACAATGGGACGGGGCGGCACATGTGAGGCTGGCTGAGGGCACATTGGACGCGTCTCGGACGAAAATCGGTATGCGGGTTTTTAATCGGTATGCGCGGCAAAAATTTTGCGATAAAAGTAATCGTTATGCGGAAAAATCGCTATGTGATGCCATCGTTATGCGGGGGTCCACTGTACATACATATGTACTCACTTGTATATATTAGTATTATGTTCTTAACCCTTTCAGGGTTTTCAACGTACTAGTATGGCTTACGCACCAGGGTTATTGACGTACTAGTATGCCTAAATTCTAGTGCCTTCAAATCTAGTGAGAGAAAGCTAGTAGGCCTATAGATGTAAGAATGGGTCTATGTTGTCAGTGTGCGCAGTATAAAAAAATCCTGCAGCACACAGTGCGTAATGAGAAAAAAAAACTTTGACCTTGTTTTTGGATTAAAACAGCGACTTTGCACTGTATTTTCATATGGTATTTATGGTTGTATTCTAGTTTTCCAGGTCTCATTTTATAGAATGGAAGACATATTACAGAAATTGACATGATTCTGACTGGTTTCACAATGAAAAGTACCTTGAAATTGAGCTCAAAATAGCAGAAATGTTCGATTTTTACCGAAGTTCAAAAGTAAACAAATCATGCCAAGCATCCAATATACGTCAACTGGTGAGTCTAATATTCTTTCACAAGTGCGCTGATATTATTTATACCATTTCTACACTAATGCAGTAGTCTGCATAACAGTAAATCTTCTATTTTTTGTAAGAATAAAAATTCAAAGTGGAAAGCAAAAGAAATATAAGAGGGGCCTGGGGATGTGTCTAACGAACAGAGAACTTGTTATTTTAGTGCCAGGAATGTCTTTCTTGTTTATTCTGGACCCTATTTGGAAATTGGCATCTTCTGAAATTTGTGTGAAAATGGCAAAATTGCCAATTTCTAACCACTTTATTGGGTAGTTCAAATTGGTAAATGGGTGGTTTCTTGTACTCATTCGATAGAAAAAATGGAGTTCTAGTGAAATAAATATGATTTTTGTTGACTAGTACACAGGAATTGGCCAAAAAAAAATAGGGCTCAAAGTGGGCGGAATCAAGACCGCTAACTTCGCGAGAGCATAATTCCGTAAGTTTTCCATCAAATTTCATACTTTTGGTGTCATTATGATCGGGAAAAGATTCTCTCTCATTTCACAAGATTTTTTTTTTTTTTTCCGAAAAATTTTCGACCCTGGGAACAAGCTTAGGAGAGGGCCTCTCGACCCTGAAAGGGTTAAATGCTGACATTGTACCAGACAGTACTTAAGAGCCATAAAGATATGATATGTGCCTTCAGCACAATAATAATGTATACGAGAGAAGTGTAGGAACTTGCATCCTATATTATATTAAATTAATTTACTTCGATATTGTCCACCTAGACAACTTTATCTTTATTAATAAACTTCTTAAATTTTATTTCTTTAGGTAGTTACCTATCAGTTGTAATCCTGAAGCACTATTGAATCTTGCTATTAAATTCTAATCGATAATTGGACCAGGATACTGACTACTTGTTACAAAAACCCAGTAACAGGCTGAATGCTAGAGGGGCAGTCCTTTCTAGTATTCACTGGAGATCTCTGTGCTTTTTAGATATCACGTTTTTTGTAACAATGGGCCACTAATCAGACTGAGAGTCGAAGACGTAATTGAATTTTTTATGAGAGAGAGAATTTGGTAGACACACACCTATCTGATATTATCCTGATGCCAAATGACATGCCCATGCACTCTGCTCCAGGCTCTGACTCGTGGAACTCTGTGTTCATCAAGAACTGCAAGAAGCCCCTATCATGTGCTTTTAATATCCTGTGGTGAGGAAGCATGGACACTGGGGTCATCCCACAGTTATTAAAAACAACAGACATAGCCCCACTCCACAAAGGGGGCAGTAAACCAATAACAAAGTACGTACTACAGACCGATAGTGCTAACGTCCCATATCATAAAAATCTTTGAAAGGGTTCTAAGAAGCAAGATCACCATCAATTACACAACCCAGGGTAGCATGGGTTTAGAGCAGGTGCTCCTGTCTGTCCCAACTACTGGACCACTATGACAAGGTCCTGGATGCTCTAGAAGACAAACAGAATGCAGATGTAATATACACAGACTTTGCAAAAGCCTTTGACAAGTGTGACCATGGTGTAATAGCGCACAAAATGCGTGATAGAGGAATACCAGGAAAAGTCGGTAGATGGATCTATAATTTCCTAACAAATAGAACATGAAGAGTAGTAGTCAACAGAGTAAAGTCTGAGGTGGCTATGGTGAAAAACTCTGTTCCACAAGGCACATTACTCGCCCCCATCTTGTTCCTCATCCTCATATTGGACATAGACAGGGATATAAGCCACAGCACCGTGTCTTCCTTTGCATATGACATCCAAATTTGCATGACAGTGTCCTCCATTAAAGACACTGCAAGACTCCAGGCAGACATCAATCAAATCTTTAAATAGGCTGCAGAAAACAATATGAAGTTCAGCGTTGAGAAATTTAAATTACTCCGATATGGGAAACGTGAGGAAATTGAAACTTCATTGAAGTATAAAACAAATTCCAACCACACAGTAGTGCGAAAAGCTAATGTCAAAGATCTGGGGGTGATCATGTCAGAGGATCTTGCCGTCAAGGACCATAACCTTGTATTAATCACATCTGCTAGAAAGATGACAGGATGGATAATGAGAATCTTCAAAACTAGGGATGTCAAGCCCAGGATGACACTCTTCAGGTCACTTGTTCTATCTAGGCTGGAATATTGCTGCACACTAACAGCACCTTTCAAGGCAGGTGAAATTGCCGACCTAGAAAATGTACAGAGAACCTTCACGGCACACATAACTGTGATAAACCACCTCAATTACTGGGAATGCTTGAAGTTCCTTAACCTGTACTCCCTAGAATGCAGGAGGGAGAGATACATGATTATATACACCTGGAAAATTCTAGAGGGACTAGTACCAAGCTTGCACACGAAAATCACTCCTTATGAAAGCAAAAGACTAGGTAGACGGTGCAACATCCCCCCAATGAAAAGTAGGGGTGCCACTGGCATGATAAGAGACAACACAATAAGTGTCAGGGGGCTCAAGACTGTTCAATTACCTCCTAGCATACTTCAGGGGGATTACCAATAGACCCCTGGCTATCTTCAAGCAGGCACTGGACAGGTACCTAAAGTCAGTACCTGACCAGCCGGGCTGTGGTTCGTACATTGGATTACATGCGGCCAGCAGTAACAACCTGGTTGATCAGGCCCTGAGCCACCATGAGGCCTGGTCACAGACCAGGCCGCAGGGACGTTGACCCCTGGAACTCTCTCCAGGTATAGTCGGAGGCCAGACTTTTTTTTTCCAATTGCCTGCTAAAACAGCTATTGCTGCTAGTGGCCTACAGGCCTACATAGTCATTGCATCCTGACTGATCTGGCATTGTTAGCAGCTATTGATCAAGCCTGCTCTTGTCAAATTCTACTTTCTGGAGTATTGCCAGCATCCAGTAATTTTGGATTGATAGGAGAGAGCAGGTAGGCACTTGTATACAGTACTGGGTACTGTTATGGAGTTTAAAAAATAAATATTTTTGGTGCTCTTCTGTCACACTTTGGCTGGCTTAATTTGCTTTCACCATAGTGATGTGTGGAACTTGTGTTACATATTTGTACTCTAATTCAGTAAAGCCTTGAGACACATACAAATACAGTTTTCAGTGTAGATGGTTCAGAGAACCAACAAGTTGATAAATTAGACACATGTGCAACACTTGGGTATCTTTAATGAGGAAACGTTTCTCCACATAGTGGCTTCATCAGTCTATACAAAGGAGAATGGTGAAGAATAGGAGATTGAGGTAATCAGTCCCTCAACTCAAGGCTGAGTCGAGGGACTGAAAGTCACTGTATGGCGAAACGTTTCCTCATTAAAGATACCCAAGTGTTGCACATGTGTCCAATTTATCAACAGTTTACAGTATATGTAACTTAATACAGCATTTTGCATACTTTGTAGCTTTCTCCTTGCTATTATTTATATGGTAGAAGACATGAACTTAAGTTCATGTCATTAATTCGATTTTAAAATTACTTTAACCCTTTAAGGGTCCAAGGCCAAAATCTGAAGTGGTGCCCCAGTGTCCAAGAATTTAAAAAAAAAAAAATTGTTATTTTTTCTTATGAAATGGTAGAGAATCTTTTTGTGAAGGTAATAAAACAAAAAGTATGAAATTTGATGGAAAATTGACGAAATTATGCTCTCGTGAATTTTGATGTGTCAGCGATATTTACGAATCGGCGATTTTGCCGACTTTGACTCCCATTTTAGGCCAATTACATTATTCCAGTCGACCAAATTCTTAGCTATTTCACTAGTATTACTTCTATTCTATCGATTGAGCACAAGAAATCGCCAAGTCAACCATTTCAAGTACAAAATAAAGTGACCGGAAATTGGTAATTTGGCCAATTTAACACAGTTCAAAATATTCCAATTTCAAAATAGGGTCCAGAATAAACAATGTAGGTATTCCTGGCACTAAACTAACATTTCCTCTGTTCATTAGTTATGTTTTGAGGCTTTACAAATAAATTCCATTTTGAATTTTTATTCACATAATGAATTTTTATTCACACCAAAAAATAGAAGATTTATTGTTATGCAATATTGTAATAATTGTATAAATATCATCACCACATTTGTGAATGTATATTAGACCCACCAGCTGGCGTGTATAAGACGTGTGAGGTCGTTTGTTTACTCTTGAACATCGGCAAAAATTTAACATTTCCGCCACTTTGAGCTCAGTTTCAAGCCATTTCCAGTGCTAACACCAATCAAAATTATCTCTATTTCTGTGATATGTCTTCCATTCTATCAAATGAGACCAAGAAATCACAAATACAACTATAAAAAACATACGAAAAAACACTGCAAAGTCGCTGTTTTAATCGAAAATCATGGTCTCAGCTTTTTTTCTCTCATTATACACAGTGTGCTGCAGGATTTGTTTTATGTGGTGCACACATACCACATAGATGTATTCTCTCATATCTAGGCCCAAATTTACCACTCACAGTTTATCAGAGTGAGCTGAGCTCATGACTCTACGGTTTGGACCCTGAACGTAAAACCGTAGATCTACGGGACGGACCCTGAAAGGGTTAATGGTTTTGAAGCAAGACTTGCATAGTAAAAAATTATATGCATATAAGGTCGTCCAGTAATTCTATATTTTACTACAGTAAGAAATTTTCAGTAAAATTAGACATTAACTCTGCTGGCTATCATATTTCTAGATACACCCATTTATTTCTGCCTGTCATGTTAAATAGCATTTTTTTGAAAAATGTATGGCAGCTTAATCAGTGGTGAAAATAGAAAACTAACAGTTTTTTCATTCTACAGGCCATCTACGACATGCTTGGCACCAATTCTGCTAGTCGTCCAGCTGACAGTGCAGAAGAGCGAGCAAAAGCTATTTTCTCAAAAATGGATGAAAACAATGATGGCAACCTAACTCAGGAAGAGTTCCTGAAAGGTTGCTTGCTAGACGAAGAACTCTCCAAGATGCTTACACCAGGAGCCTAATCTACTAATTTTACCTGAGGATAATATTCATACAACATCATAGACTAGCATGAAGCTACTACACTGGTGGCCAATCAAGGAGATGGTAGACAGCCTTCATTACAAACAATAACCATTAGTATCAATAGGAGAATTAGCAAGTTTTTAGCCATCTTGTGACAAACACCAAAGATTCAATGTTCACCATGTCGTCAGCCAATGTATGGTCCATACTAACAGTTAGGAAATTGAGCTGGTCTGAGCACTAGTCTTACACAAGTCATTATCATCGGAGCTGTTGACACTCCTTTGGGTTAGCTATGAAATGTTTGGGAAGTAATAGGAACACATGTTGTGATAGTTGTGGTGTATGTATGAGACAGAGTGGCTATTGAAGTGAAAGGTACCAAGAGAGATAATAGACCAGCTTTCCCATAAATATTTCATATATCAATATTTCCATGCATTTTGGTATCAGGGTGATAATGTTTGTATATTTTCTCTTTAGATTCTCCTAGGAACATTTTCTTAACATGATCATAAACAAAAAATGTGATCTGGCTCTGTATGTTTGTTAACAGAAAATTAATTTACATGTTCTAATGTTTATATTACAAGTGAGGTTTTTTTATTTTTCAATAAATAGGTAAATTACAGACTCTCGCATACATACACATATGAACTAAACACTGAAGACTGAATATTATGAGCATAGCTCTGCTTCTGTAACTACAAATAGGTAATCACAAAATAGGTTCTCTCTCTTTTTCTCACATGCACATACCTTCACAAAAGGGTAATGTCTCCCAAACATATACATGCATGCATGTGCACACATACAAATATACATGTACACATACAAAAACACTAATAATAATAAAATGCAAATAAATGTTAGCATACAGTAGCACGGGGTGCAGTTTAGTGAAAAATACATGAACAATAGCAGTGACTGTAGAAGTTTTGTCAGTGATTGTAGGTTGTAGATTATGTAGAAATTCTTCCTTAATTGTTAGTTGTGAGGTTTCATTGAGTGCACAGAAATAAGATATACCGAACCCTTTTGTCTGGTGTACAAGAAAAGTTACTTGCTATCATGTACTTTCCAGATTGTTAATTGTGATAGGGTCAGCAACAAAAAAAAGCATTCGGTGAGAAATAATTTTTGGTCAATTTTAGCTAAATAATTTGTAATTTAAAAGTTGCTGGCTTACTCACAGCTTGTGGTTTGAACACTGACCATTTATAGTACTAAGAATAAATGAACTGTTATAGGCCCATACAACGATCTGACATTTAATTTTTGTATTAATTTGTCATAAATCTTTGTCAGTAAATATTTCTACATTTCTGATGGTATATGCACTCATTAAGGCTTCTGTTACTGTGACTAGATTAAAAATAACGTACTGGCCCAATGGAGGTGGTTTTTCAAGGTAAATTTTCTTAGTGTTGATAGGAAAGTACTGTATGTCATTTCGAATACTTAAACATAGAAGTACAGATTTGTTGATTGTATCATTGCTGAGTGCTGAAGGCCACATTGAAATCTTCAACAATTTTGTTTCCCCTAAGCTCTATATGAGAGGCAGTGACCAACTGTATATAGCCACTAGCAACCATAATTATCTTTGCATCCTCAGCCTAGCAATTTTACCTCTACCTAGGACAACTTGACTCTCCTCTGAAGTACTTTGTACAGTACTGTCTCCATCAAATTAGGGGATCATGGTG
The DNA here is from genome assembly GCF_038502225.1 of Cherax quadricarinatus. Taxonomy (NCBI): domain Eukaryota; kingdom Metazoa; phylum Arthropoda; class Malacostraca; order Decapoda; family Parastacidae; genus Cherax; species Cherax quadricarinatus. Next base: position 9,119,229 of record NC_091364.1, on the reverse strand, counting down.
AATAGAGCACTGGCAGGAGTCCACTTACAGTAACACAATTTTTTTACGTATATTTTACCATATTAGAATTTAAATGGACATTACATGGCAAATCTCCCATAAATCTATGAATCAAATGAAAATGCTGCATACTGTAAATATATATACAGGAATATAGGTTACAATTTATTTCTAGGAGTCAGTGTGACCTGTTGTGATTTTTTTGGATACTAGTTCAATGAAGGAAGAAGTATTTATAACCAACAGTTATATTAGGATAATTACAAATGATAAAGTAATTATCTAGTTAATAGAAATTTTAATATTATATTAGCCTAAGAGGCAACTTACCTATAGTTAACCATATTGATATAATATTCCAGTTATACATATACCGATATTTCTTCTACAGTGTATGTTCACTTATTTACATATGTAGCATGGTAATATTTTGGGCATTTACTACTCTTGAGGCCATAAAAGAAAAGAACGTTCTCAACAGTTCAACGACAGCTTGGCATGTCATAATGTTACGTTAAACCGACATAAACACACTTTCATCCCTTATCCACCAAACCTTTTGACAGTTCTTTGGCATGAGAGTACAGGTACAGCTACACAGGAAAATTACACTCACTCTTCAGCTGTGGTCCCTGCTGCCCTCATTTAATAAACTTCTTGTAATGTTAGCTGCTTATGTAGCCTGTGACTTACCTTTGACTAGTTTTGGGTATTCCCACAGCCTGTCCTGTGGTTAGATTTCCCTGGTTGAATAAGGATCACCACAGTTGGAGCTTTAATGTATTTAGTTAAATTTGATTGTATGCTTTCGTGGTCACATAGCTAAATTTTTACAGTGATAGCATTTCACCCCCCAAAAAAATCATTGCCTTCACTATTTACATAAAAGGTTTTTCTAATGCTTCATTGTATTGTATTGTATTGCATAAAATACAGTACTTGTTCCAATTTGTAAAAACTTTATACAGGTGCGTGTTTATTGTAATGCTAAATATTTTTTAGCAGTCTGCTTGTAGGTTTTACAACTTAAATAACACAAGCATTTCAAACAAAATTATATTTTATAACATAGTGCACGCTGTCAGTCCAAATAAGAAAATACAGTAATCTGTATTTAACGTAAAGATATGAATTTATACAGTAATGTGTCATAAAATGCAACGAAGTGCATATTTTTTGATTGTTGTATGTACAAAAGCATACACTATTTTATTTTTTAGTTTGCATTTACAGTATATATTTGTGTTTAAAGATAGCTCAGAAAGAAAAGACACCTCTTAAATATCACCAGAAAATGTATTTGAGAAATTATACCTTGTAGTGCAGCTGTTAGCACACTTGAGGGGACATGGGATCGAACCCTCCACTATGAGGCAAGAGATATATTGGCAGATCTCCTCTTGCTTGTTATATGCAGAAAATATATACCTGGGAGTCAGATGAATGTTGTGGGTTGCATCCTAGAGGAGGATTGAAAAAGGACTTGATTGAAGT
>NC_091364.1:8985235-9115235 GCF_038502225.1 Cherax quadricarinatus | reverse complement strand
GATTTTCATTATTTGCAAATTTACTTGTAAATGGCACTATTAAATGTTCAGTTTCTCTGTAGTTTTCACTAATGTAAAATAATTTTTTTAAGAGACAGTGATGTTTGCCTGTAAGGTCATGATTATGTTGATTTTGTGATGTTATTGTCAGTGATTTTTTTTTCTTGATTTTGGGATGAATCTGAGCTTCATAAGTAACACAGTTTGGAGAGGAAACTTGTGATAATGTTTTGGTTCGTCTTGGACAATTGTTACATCATCTTTAGCTTCCTCTCCAAATTATGCGTTAATTGTGCACTGTTCCAGCCATCGTATTGTAACTTTTATTCTTCATGAATCCAAGATTATAGTCTGATTTAAAATCTGATGGGATAACATTGGTAGATAAATCCTATGGAGACCAGACTTGACAGCCTGTTGTGCTTCTTTGTGTATTATGTATGTGTATGTTTATTTTCATTCCTTCTTCTTGTTATGTTTGTCCTAATAGATATGCAGCCCACAGCAGACCTTGTGTAAAAAAAAAAAAGTTTTTGACCTGCAATATTCTTTTCTTATTTTAACAATGTCAATCTTATTTCATTTCTAAATTCCTGTTCTTGGTTTAATTTTGCAAGTGATGAATAGTACATTGTAAATGTTATAAGAATGGCAGGTCTAAAACAAAGTCAATATTCTGCTGTATATCTTAATTTAGATGATATTTAGAGTTGTAATTTAAAAGAACTAATGTGATGAAAACTTAAGAGTGTGGGTGGCATTTTAAATCTGATATGTATTATTATTATGGGAGTTAATGTAAAATTTATACTGAGAATTTTTAGGAAAAAAGTTGAAAAGTTGTTTTACCAAGCAATGAAAGGTACATTTGCATTTTCAAGATTGAAGAAAGTGTAAGGTGGCATTTCATCTTTAATGAATGATGAAAAACTCACTGGGTATACTTTAAAATTTTAATCTAATAAAGTAATTTAGCAAAGCTTTTCTGCCTTCTCAAAAGTACTGGATGTTTTCTGGAAATAAACCAGAAACTAATATAAGACTATTAATTAAAATATTCTTATTAGTATTTTAAGTTTTTTGAAGAGATAAGCTTTGCCAATTTGCTGTGATGCATCTTCAAAAATTTAAACAAAAAGAAGCACAGTACTGGAAATATATAATTTTTTGAAAATAAGATTGTCATAGAATATGGCAGATACTGCACTGTTATACAGCATGGGACAGGTACTTTGTATCATTGGGGGTCAGTTGCAGTATGCCATATTGTTACTTTACTATTTTGCTTCCTTTAAGTACTTTTTCTTTGGCATAATAAATGAATGTTCATAAAATTATCCACTATGGGAGGGGGAAGGGTTTCTGCAAAGATTTTGTATGGATGATCATAACACAAGCATTCCAGTATATTAGTGTCCCCTTGTATGATGTGAGGAAGACTTGCATTGGCATCTGGTTTCACTCTTGTGCACTCATTAAGGATGAGACTTGTGTACGTATTAAGTCGAACAATTTAATTTGTCTTATGCTTCCTCCAGTTACAGATCAGTTCTTAAGAATTTTCTCGCATTCCTCTTTCTCTTGGAACATTTTCCTTGTCCTCTGTCTCTTGAGGCAATTTTCTCACATTCCTGTTTCACTTGAGACATTTTTATTCTTTAATCAATCCAAATTGTAGACAAAGTGGCACATAAAGAATCACATGTTCTTCTTGACAGACAGGTTTTAAGTAATGGCTGTTTGAATACTGTCATGCACAATCTTTGTTCTTTGCTGAAGACTAATTTAACACCGTCTCCCCACCCTTCTGTGATATAGTTGTTCTTGTGGTGTGTGAAAGCATCTCAAACTGTGTCTTGTGAGTGTGACCCCAGATTTACATGACCTAAGACATTGCCATAGAGAAAGCTTGGGTCTCTAGGTTGAAAATACTGTAGTCATATTTATGTCATTTAATTATAAGCTCTATTTCTTATGGGCTTCTTAGTACATCATTAATATTGAAAAGAGTCTTGTAACAAAATTAAACAGAAGCTATGTAATTAGTTTGTTCCTGTTTTGTTTGTACAACTTGTTAAATATATTTAAAGATTTGGCTTATAAAGAGCTCTGTCTTCTTTTCTTATGTATTAAATATAACTGAAGAGAGAGGTTCATGTCCAAGTCATTTCTACTTTTTTTTTTTTTTTGCTTTGCTTGGCTCAACTTGTAGTAGACAATCTGCACAAATGGTAATACCTGTAAATATCATTGTAGGATAAGGGACTGTGCCATGCTTGTAACACTTTTATCCTGATTTTCGTATATAAATCTGCAAGAGTTAAGCCAGTGTTGAGATCAGTGACTTGAGTGTTATGTATTATACAGCTACACATGTAATTTTTCAGATAAGGTAGTAATGCAGTCGTGAAAGGTTTACAAGTGCTGATCTCTCCACAAGACTGATGTGGGTTATTGCCATAAACATCAGAGTTTTAAAGAATGTTTTCAGCCTGGCATTCTTTGGATAATAAGTGCTTAGGTATTAATTATGATGAAGCCTGTGGTGAAGAGCCATTAGCTCAAAAGAATATTCTGTATGTACACTAGAATAGTTTTGTTAAGAACCTATTTAAGTGTTCATTGTCGCTATTGGTATGAATGAAACTGTAGCATTGAATATCCTTCAGACCATATTCCTTCTCACCCGTAGACAGAGCTGCAACCCAATCTTGTCTTATTCATGTCAGTGATGCGATGAGGAGTTATGAGTCTGAAATGAGGCAGTAATAAAGATTATTTTCCTGTCTGGTATTGGTAGCCAAAATAGCTGTTCACATTACATTTAACAGAAGTGAGGAGACTTGGCTGTACCTGGAGTCAGGCATATGAAAAAAATACTCTCAGCAGAAACATTTCAGTTATATTAAGAAAATAGATGACTGTTAATTAAATTTTATGGAAGGTTTGTAAAGCATTAAAAAGACTTCGTTAAGAATTCTGCCTTTATAATATACATTTAAATGATGAAAAGGTGTCATAGTATTAAACTATAATACTCCAACTTCATGTGATAAATTTAGGTAAGTAGACTACTACATTTAATATGATTTTAATAAGTACTTTAAAAAGTAGGGTTGTCATTGACCATAAATAATTGAATACATGATCTAAGTCATTGAACAGTACTGTAATTTATATAAACAGTTGAATGCATAATCTAAGTCATTGAATAGTACTATAATTTACATAAAGGGTTGAACACATGATTTGTCATTAAACAGTACGTACTATAATTTACATAGATACAAAAAGAGAAACCAAAGTTTACAAACAATGTACATAATGTACCATGGACTGAGCAACAGCAAGAGAGATTTAAGTGCCATTTATGCCTTAAAAAAGGAGATTTACTAAAATGTGGTTTTTTGAAATTTGTAAATATTGCTTTATGAATCTTATACATTATACAGTACATTAAAAGTTTTGTCTGCTATTCCTGTTTGTTAAAAATATGTAATGAAATTTTTCTATATCTAATTGTTTGCTAGAATTAACAATTTTTAACAGATACAGTACACCATTGTATAATACAGTAGTAATTATGGTTTAACCAGTCAATATTTTGAGAATTTTCTTAATGTAATTTTCAAAAAAATAAAAATTATGTAATCTGTAGCTATAATAAATTATAGTGTGTCTTAAGAAAAGTTATGTAAACAAATACTATGTAAAGTACTACTGATTAGCCTTTGCTATATTATAACAGTAAAGTTTCATCAATATCAGTTTATGTAACATTCGTTATTTTGTGGATTTTATTTGTATGTAGTAATGTACTTGAAAATTCTGTTGTTGCAATAGTATAGCAGTTGTATACAGTTGATATTAATAGTACTATTACTGATATTTAAAAAGTAAAATAAGGTATGTGTATATAAAGTGTTTGACATTTCAGTGATAAATACTCTAGTAAAATTAATTTTCATTTTATTGGTTATCTTGTGTTAGAACATCTGTCACTGATACTTGTAGGATGACAAAATATTAGAGGCAAATGTAATGTGAGTATCACAAAACACTGTTGAGAACTCTGACCTACCCAGTTAATTTATATATTTGATTAGAAAAAATTCTAATCTCATTTTTAAGAAAATTTTAATAAATTAAAAAAAATCATACTCTTAGGACATATTTTAAGAATGTTTCCATCACTAGGTTTCTTCCTCATTGATGCAGGATTTAATATTTATTACGGTGCCATTAAAGCTCATTATTACTGATCTAGTCACACATTTTTAATTGTATTTGGGTTGCACCAGCCTTGTTGGAATATAAACTTATATAAACCTTGTGTTTTTTCCAGTAATAAAAATAATTGAAGTTTTATTCTTGTAATTAGTTTATTGACCATGTATTTGTGTGCCAAGGGAATTTTTTTGACCTATCAGTAGCAGTCATTTTATTTTATGATTTTTTTTTTTACAAAAAAATCTGAAAAAATAGAGAGCCATGGCATACACCCAGATATAACGAGTGTGATAATATTGTGGTTTTCAGAATGCACAAGAAGTAAGTACAGAACATTATATTACTGAAAATTATATGTAGGGTATTTTTAGCACATCATTTAATTCCTACCTAGGCAGGGTGACTCAAAGAAGGAAAACACATTTACCATAATTCATTTTCTTGCTGTTGCTACAGAATTGCATGGACTTCACAATTCAAAGGATCCACTGAACTGTAACATCCTTCCTCCTACAAGGGCTGTACTTCCCACCTCCTGAACCCTGAACTCGTCTTAGCTAACTGGTTTTCATAAATTCCTTCATAGATTTACTGTGGTCTTACTATTAGCACATCAAATCCCAAAAATTGCTAGTTTCCACTCCCTCTATTGACAAACTTATATCCATTGGCAGGCTTCATTCATCCCACAAACTTTACACTCCATCTACCTTCTCTCCTTACTCTGTGATTTGCCTCATCTTTCATCAGCTGATACATCCACCCCTAACTACCCATGTCTAAATACATGCACTTCCTCCATACATCCTCCAATATGATGTCCAATCTTTCAGTGTTGAGATAAATTCCTCTTCTCATTACTTTACTTTTTAATCATTTATTATTCACACACATCTATCCTCTGCAATTTTTTTTTTTATCTTCCACAAACATCGTATCATCAGCCAAAAAAATGACTTTTACAGCTCTTGCAGTCTTTTAGGTTCACACCTCTCCAACACACTGGCATTCATTTAATTTAAAATTCCATCTATAAATACATTAAACAACCATAACAATATCAAATATCCCTGTCTAGGCCTACTTTTACTAGAAAATTCTTTTCCTCTCCTCCATCCTTGAGCCTCATTTTCCTTAAACCTTACAGATTTTAGCAACTTAGCTGCTCAGTTGGCAGTGCACTCAGCTCACGCACTGGTGTCCATGGTTCAATCCCTGGCATAGGTGGAAACATTGGGCATGTTTCCTTACACCTGCTGCCCCTGTTCACCTAGCAATAAGGCAGAGCTAGGGTTGTGGGTGGCATCCTGGGTGGGGGGGCAGTAGTATAACTTAGGGCTGGACTTTGAAATGAGCCAAGGTAAGATAGCTCTTGCCAGTAAAATTTGTGTAAAATAAAATCTTTCTCATCTTTGCACTCCATTCACTTCCAGGTGTATATATAAGAACATAAGAACGAAGGAACACTGCAGAAGGCCTACTGGCCCATGCGAGGCAGGTCCAAGTCTCCTACCGGCTTAAGCCAATGCACCCAACCTAGTCAGGTCAGGTCACATTGACTTAAGGGAGGAACACGGCAACCGACCTGGTAGCACAAGCTATCAGGTCTAACTCACACCCACCCACATCCACTCATGTATTTATCCAACCTATTTTTAAAGCTACACAACGTTCTGGCCTCTATAACGGTACTTGGGAGTTTGTTCCACTCATCCACAACTCTATTACCAAACCAGTACTTTCCTATATCCTTCCTGAATCTGAATTTTTCCAACTTAAAACCATTGCTGCGAGTCCTGTCTAGGCTAGATATTTTCAGCACACTATTTACATCCCCTTTATTTATTCCTGTCTTCCATTTATACACCTCAATCATATCCCCCCTAATTCTACGTCTTTCTAGAGAGTGCAGATTCAGGGCCCTTAGTCTATCCTCATAGGGAAGGTTTCTGATACATGGGATCAACTTTGTCATCCTCCTTTGTACATTTTCCAGAGAATTTATATCCATTCTGTAATAAGGTGACCAAAACTGTGCAGCATAATCTAAATGAGGCCTAACCAAGGATGTATAGAGTTGAAGAACAACTTCTCCCATTGCACTTGTATTCTAAAGCACACAGTTCTTGAAGGTTTGTAGACTTTGTTTTCCTTCAGCATTACCAGCACTCCCTTAACTGGTTCTTGCAGATACTCCTAACTTAATTCCTTTAACTCCTTCATATTCAAACTCTGTCATCTCATTTAATTTTGTAACACTCAGTGGTAGGACATCCAACTTCTTTTTATTTATAGCACTGATAAACAATTATTTCTTGTAATCTGTATTGGATCAACACACGTTCAATAAATAGCTCAACAAAATTATTATATTATGCTAGATTCCCAGGTGCATTACAGTAAATGTAAAAATACTACTTGTTATATGTATTCACATTATTATTTCATTCATAAGGGGAAGGGAGAAGAGCACTAAACCCTTAAAGGTTATACAGTGCCTGGGGAAACAGGTGACAATTGGGTTTGATCCAAGGAAAGGGAGGTCAGTTCCAATTCCTTGGATAAGAAGCTTTCACTACCATACACATTCACAGATTTAGTTTTTTGCTATAAGTTCATAACTGACCTATTACATTTATGGTACTATACTATGAATGATGCCATACTTTCACTGTGTTAATATAAAAATTTATTTTTCAGGATTGAGCCAGCAGTGAAGGCAGGAGGAGTTGTAATAGAAGAAATTTGGCTTCAAGTACAGCAGTGAAGGTGAAGAGTATCTGTATGATTGTAGTCATTCTTAAGTAACTCTATATACTATCTTAACCCTTTCACTGCCCAGACCCCTCAAAATAAATATTGCTCCCAGTGTCCACTTCAAAAAGAAAATCTGAAATGGTAGAGAATCTCTTTCTGAAGGTATGAAATTTAATGGAAAACTTAGGGACTTGCACAGGTGCAAAGTTAGCAGCCTGGGCGCAATTTATGCAGCAGCGATTTTCCTGACTTTGAGTCCTATTCTAAGTTGATTCCATTACTCCATTTAATAAAATTCTTAGATATTTTGCTAGTATGCCTCCCATTCTATTGACTGAGCTCAAGAAACAGAAGAAGTCACTAATTATGCAGTGCAATGCATTTCAGGCAGACTAATCATAAGGCTTACATACTACTCAAATCTAGACCTAGCATATTATATAAGACAGGGTATCAGTACAGCTTGTGTAATTGACAACAGTAACAAGTACAGTGGACCCCCAGTATTCGATATTAATCCATTCCTGAGAGCTCATCGAATACTGATAATATCGAAAACCGAATCAATTTTCCTCATAAGAAATAATGAAAATCAAATTAATCCGTGCAAGACACCCAAAAGTATGAAAAAAAAATTTTACTACATGAAATATTAAGTTTAATGCAATAGAATAATTACAACAACAATAAAATAATTGACACTTACCTTTAATGAAGATCTGGTGATGATTGATGGGATGGAAGGAGGGGAGAGGTGTTAGTGTTTAGAAGGGGAATCCCCTTCCATTAGGACTTGAGGTAGCAAGTCCTTTTCCAGGGTTACTTCCCTTCTTCTTTTAATGCCACTAGGACCAGCTTGAGAGTCGCTGGACCTCTGTCACACAACAAATCTGTCCATAGAGCTCTGTACCTCCCGTTCCTTTACGATTTGTCTAAAATGGGCCACAACATTGTCATTGTAATAGCTGTGTTAGGGTGATTTTCATCCATAAAGGTTTGCACTTCAACCCACTGTGCACACATTTCCTTAATTTTTGAAGTAGGCACAATGTATTCCACAAATGGCATAGGCTTCTCAGGGTTAGCCCCAAACCCTTCAAAATCTTTCTTAATTTCCATACTAATTCTCACCCTTTTTACCACAGGGTTGGCACTAGAAGCTTTCTTGGGGCCCATGGTGACTTATTTTGCAGAAACAAGCACCAAACACAGTGATAATATGAAATGTACTGAATGTATCCTTAGATGCGCGCACACTGGCTGGCTTGTAAACACTGGCACACAAGGGGCAGTTCAGGCCACACGTGGACAGGTCTTGTACGAATCGTATCGAATACCGGGTTTTCAATTGAATACCGAGGAAAAATTTTTGCGATATAATGCATCGAATACCGGATTTATCGAATACCGATGCCATCGAATACCGGGGGTCCACTGTACTACGAGAGGTTGAGAATAACAAATGGTCCATTGCAAATAAATTGCACAGTATTTCCATTGGTTCAGTGATCTGGATTTTATGGAGTGATTGAGTAGAGGTGCTGATGACATAGCACCATAATTTGCAAAGCTAATTTATGTTACATTGATGTCAGATTTAATAGGTACTTCTTAATGATATTACCACAGTAAAGCTGTTGGGAGATGGGGAACTTTTGACATTTTCGGGCAGTGAGTATCCATGTGTTCTTTTTCAGCTCTCCAGATATGATTTAAGCTCTGGGTTAATGTTTGAGTTGAGGGTCTTGCAGACATAGCATGCATAATAGAAAGTAAGAATATATTTTTTTTTTTTTTTTTTTATCACACTGGCCGATTCCTACCAAGGCAGGGTGGCCCGAAAAAGAAAAACTTTCACCATCATTCACTCCATCACTGTCTTGCCAGAAGGGTGCTTTACACTACAGTTTTTAAACTGCAACATTAACACCCCTCCTTCAGAGTGCTGGCACTGTACTTCCCATCTCCAGGACTCAAGTCCGGCCTGCCGGTTTCCCTGAACCCCTTCATAAATGTTACTTTGCTCACACTCCAACAGCACGTCAAGTATTAAAAACCATTTGTCTCCATTCACTCCTATCAAACACGCTCATGCATACCTGCTGGAAGTCCAAGCCCCTCGCACACAAAACCTCCTTTACCCCCTCTCTCCAACCTTTCCTAGGCCGACCCCTACCCCGCCTTCCTTCCACTACAGACTGATACACTCTTGAAGTTATTCTGTTTCGCTCCATTCTCTCTACATGTCCGAACCACCTCAACAACCCTTCCTCAGCCCTCTGGACAACAGTTTTGGTAATCCCGCACCTCCTCCTAACTTCCAAACTACGAATTCTCTGCATTATATTCACACCACACATTGCCCTCAGACATGACATCTCCACTGCCTCCAGCCTTCTCCTCGCTGCAACATTCATCACCCATGCTTCACACCCATATAAGAGCATTGGTAAAACTATACTCTCATACATTCCCCTCTTTGCCTCCAAGGACAAAGTTCTTTGTCTCCACAGACTCCTAAGTGCACCACTCACTCTTTTTCCCTCATCAATTCTATGATTCACCTCATCTTTCATAGACCCATCCGCTGACACGTCCACTCCCAAATATCTGAATACATTCACCTCCTCCATACTCTCTCCCTCCAATCTGATATTCAATCTTTCATCACCTAATCTTTTTGTTATCCTCATAACCTTACTCTTTCCTGTATTCACCTTTAATTTTCTTCTTTTGCACACCCTACCAAATTCATCCACCAATCTCTGCAACTTCTCTTCAGAATCTCCCAAGAGCACAGTGTCATCAGCAAAGAGCAGCTGTGACAACTCTCACTTTGTGTGTGATTCTTTATCTTTTAACTCCACGCCTCTTGTCAAGACCCTCACATTTACTTCTCTTACAACCCCATCTATAAATATATTAAACAACCACGGTGACATCACACATCCTTGTCTAAGGCCTACTTTTACTGGGAAATAATTTCCCTCTTTCCTACATACTCTAACTTGAGCCTCACTATCCTCGTAAAAACTCTTCACTGCTTTCAGTAACCTACCTCCTACACCATACACTTGCAACATCTGCCACATTGCCCCCCTATCCACCCTGTCATACGCCTTTTCCAAATCCATAAATGCCACAAAGACCTCTTTAGCCTTATCTAAATACTGTTCACTTATATGTTTCAATGTAAACACCTGGTCCACACACCCCCTACCTTTCCTAAAGCCTCCTTGTTCATCTGCTATCCTATTCTCCGTCTTACTCTTAATTCTTTCAATAATAACTCTACCATACACTTTACCAGGTATACTCAGCAGACTTATCCCCCTACAATTTTTGCACTCTCTTTTATCCCCTTTGCCTTTATACAAAGGAACTATGCATGCTCTCTGCCAATCCCTAGGTACCTTACCCTCTTCCATACATTTATTAAATAATTGCACCAACCACTCCAAAACTATATCCCCACCTGCTTTTAACATTTCTATCTTTATCCCATCAATCCCGGCTGCCTTACCCCCTTTCATTTTACCTACTGCCTCACAAACTTCCCCCACACTCACAACTGGCTCTTCCTCACTCCTACAAGATGTTATTCCTCCTTGCCCTATACACGAAATCACAGCTTCCCTATCTTCATCAACATTTAACAATTCCTCAAAATATTCCCTCCATCTTCCCAATACCTCTAACTCTCCATTTAATAACTCTCCTCTCCTATTTTTAACTGACAAATCCATTTGTTCTCTAGGCTTTCTTAACTTGTTAATCTCACTCCAAAACTTTTTCTTATTTTCAACAAAATTTGTTGATAACATCTCACCCACTCTCTCATTTGCTCTCTTTTTACATTGCTTCACCACTCTCTTAACCTCTCTCTTTTTCTCCATATACTCTTCCCTCCTTGCATCACTTCTACTTTGTAAAAACTTCTCATATGCTAACTTTTTCTCCCTTACTACTCTCTTTACATCATCATTCCACCAATCACTCCTCTTCCCTCCCGCACCCACTTTCCTGTAACCACAAACTTCTGCTGAACACTCTAACACTACATTTTTAAACCTACCCCATACCTCTTCGACCCCATTGCCTATGCTCTCATTAGCCCATCTATCCTCCAATAGCTGTTTATATCTTACCCTAACTGCCTCCTCTTTTAGTTTATAAACCTTCACCTCTCTCTTCCCTGATGCTTCTATTCTCCTTGTATCCCATCTACCTTTTACTCTCAGTGTAGCTACAACTAGAAAGTGATCTGATATATCTGTGGCCCCTCTATAAACATGTACATCCTGAAGTCTACTCAACAGCAAATAAACTTTTGAATAAGGTGTGTGCATGTGGGTGAGGGGGGTACACATGTGTGTGGGTGTAGATGTGCATGTGTGGGTGGGTGTGCATGTGTGTGTGAAGAGGGGGGGTTGCCTGGAACCTGAATGAGTGATTATACCAAGAGTTGTTTTTGCTGAGTAGTAACAGGTTTAAAATGATTAGCTGTTATTGATCTCCATGCACAGCTACCAAAGGAGAGGCATGGATAGGTTAGAGAGTAGTACAAAGTTGAAATTGATGGAAAATCTGGCAAAGGCATGATTATAAATTTAACCCTAAATACTTGTAGAAGTTGAATTATCTACCTTCTAGTAATGAAAAATTACCAAATGCTGTGTATTTTTTTCCTTTTATATCAAACACTGCCTGATGTAGAATTTGACAAATATTTCCCAATTTCTCATTAATTTTGTTGACTTCAGTAAATTTGTAACTATTGACACTAAGCATGTAAATAAAAACAAATAATCATAATACTCAGAGGTAACAGTAGAAATACTACATAAACCCTCTATATAGCAGACCCCATGTAATAGACTTCAGAAATACAGAACAAAATCTGCTGGGTCAGTCAGTTTGGCAAAAATGCTTGTTGATTATTGTTACTATCATGGCAAAACAATCTCAGCTCTATTCACTTTGGTTGTCATCCCCCCTCTCCCCCCCCCCACACACACACACACACACACAGACACACACACACACACACACACACACACACACACACACACACACACACACACACACACACAGACACACACACACAGACACACACACACAGACACACACACACACACACACACACAGACACACACACACACACAGACACACACACACACACACACAGACACACACACACACACACACAGACACACACACACACACACACACACACACACACACACATACATACATACATACATACATTCACTCTCACACACTCTCACTTCCTGTTACTCCATTATACAGAGGGCTGAAGTATTAAATAAATGAGAATCCCTTAATTGAAATAAATCTAAAGAGTGCTGAAAGTTAATGTTATAAGAAATGTGAGGAATAATGCAGAACAGTTACAGGATGAAATCACTGACATGCATTATATTAATTACTGTAAATTACATATGGCTGCAGTATACTGTACACATTGGGATGATGAATAATGTACATAATGATATGAATACTTTTGTAAATTTGTAAAAAACTAATTTTAATTTAATAGCAGATGTTAATATTGTATGTAGATTCACATTTTTGTTTCTTCTTTCAGAGCTGTCAAGGTGAGGAGTGTTAGGTGAGGTAGCATATTCAAGAGGTCACTCGTGCAACCATGGGAAAGCAAAACAGCAAGCTTAAACCAGAGGTACTGGAAGATCTTCGCTCCAATACAGAGTTCACAGGTGAGCAGCTACACTGACGTAATACATTATTTCATATTTAAAATGAAATAACTATGTAATTTGCTTATACAAGCAGGCCCCACTTATACAGCAGGTTAGGTTCAGGGTTACTGCTGTAAAGTGAAAATCACTGTTAGGTGAAACATAGCCTTTTTTCACTTTCAAATGCATATAAAAGCCTGATAACATGGTTACACTATCATATATTAAGTGAACAGTAGAGCTAGGCCTAAAAGATGCATATACAGTACTTTGTAGTGAGTGGTGAAAATATTTATTGTAGGAAGTCTGAATGAAGAATGGATATAACTGAAAACTGCAGCATTAGCGAAGTTCTGTAAAGTGAAGCTCTGTAAAGCAGGCCTTGCCTGTATTGTATAGTAAATCAATACAGGTAATATTCAAGCCAGAGCCAAAGAGCTTTGCCATGAAGTATAAATCACAATGATGAGGCTGAAACAGTTCTCAATTAATGTGCAATTTGGAGAGGGAACATTAACCCTTTGACTGTTTCGGTTGTATATATACATCTTACAAGCCACCGTGTTTGACGTATAGATACTCATAAATTCAAGCGGTTTCAAATCAAGCCGGAGAAAGCTGGTAGGCCCACATGTGAGAGAATGGGTCTGTGTAGTCAGTGTGCACCATATAAATAAAATCCTGCAGCACGCAGTGCATAATGAGAAAAAAAAAACTGACCATTTTTTTAATTAAAATGCCGACTTTGTGGTCTATTTTTGTATAGTATTTATGGTTGTATTATCATTTTCTTGGTTTCATTTGATAGAATGGAAAACATATTATAGAAATAGAGGTGATCTTGATTGGTTTTACTATAAAAAGAACCTGGAAATGGAGCTCAAAGTAGGGGAAATGTTTGATTTTTGCCGATGTTCAAAAGTAAACAAATGAAGTCATTGTCCAATAAATGTCCAAGTAGCCATTCTAATATGCAGTCATGAATGGGTTGACATTATTTGTACAATTATTACAGTATTCCAGTATTCTGCATAACAGTAAATCTTCTATTTTTTGTTTGAATAAAAATTCGAAATACAAAGCAAGAGTAATATCAGAGGGGCCTGGAGACGTGACTGATGAACAAAGAAAGTTATTTTAGAGCCAGGAATGTCTGCATTGTTCATTCTGGACCTTATTTTGAAATTGTCATATATTTTAAATTACGTGAAATTGGCCAAATTGCAAATTTCTGACTGCGTTATTGGGTAGTTGAAATTGGTAAATGGGCAGTTTCTTGTACTCAATAGATAGAAAAAACAGAGTTCTAAAGAAATAGCTATGACTGGAACAATGGAATTAGCTGAAAAAAGGGCTCAAAGTGGGTGAAATTGCTGATTTGTAAATATCACTGAGGTCGCTAACTTTGCGAGAGCGTAATTCCATCAGTTTTCCATCAAATTTCATTTTTTTTTGGTGTCATTACAATCTGGAAAAGATTCTTTATCATTTCATAAGATTTTTTTTTATTTTTTTTTTGGTGACATCAGGAGACACCTCAGGATTGGGGGTTGTGACAGTCAAGGGGTTAAATGGTGATTTGATCCAGCCTGGATCATCAGCAGGTTGCTTCACTAACAACGACAATCTGATACGTAATATAACCATATCAAAGACAATACAGATCACAACATAATAAAGGTACAGACATGTATGCACAGGGCTCCTGACCAGAAAAATGTGATCAGTCATGAGGGTGTCTTCACAAAATTCAACTTGAATAACAAAAACATATAATGGGAACAAGTCAACCATGTTCTAAATGAAACAAGCTGGGAAGATATCCTAAACAACACTCTGTGGTTCTTGAGTTTTGCTCAAGGCACATTCCATTCGTTAAGAAAGAGAAGATGTAAACTAGAAAGAGAGAGATGCTCCCTATACAGATGAAGGCGAAGGATCACAGAGCTGCTGAGAGGGGCCAATATATCTGAAATATGAAGGGAGGCACTGGTCAGAGAAATAACAAATATTGAACTTAAGCTTAAGGAATCTTACAGGAGACAAGAATCTCAGGAAGAACTAAAAGCCATAAAGAAAATTGAAAAAAAAAAAAATGACTTCCATATCTAAGGGTAAAACAACATCCAGTATTGGGCCCCTGCTTAGGCAAGAAGGGACATACACAGATGACAGCAAAAGAAATGAGTGAGATACTGTACTAAAGTCCCAATACGACTCGGTGTTCAGTGAGCCGTTACCCAGACTAAGGGTCGACAATCTAACTGAATTCTTTATGAATGAGACCCAAAATTTGGCAGTCTCAAAAATCTCTGATATTATCCCAACACCACAAGACTTTGAAAAGGCAATAAATGATATGCCCATGCACACTGCCCCAGGCCCAGACTCGTGGAACTCCGTGTTCATCAACAACTGCAAGAAGCCCCCGTCACGTACCTTCAGCATTCTATGGAGAGGGAGCATGGACACAGGTCATCCCACACTCAATAAAAACAACAGACATAGCCCCACTCTACAAAGGTGGCAGTAAAGCCATTGCAAAGAACTACAGACCGATACCACTACCATCCCATATCATAAAATCTTTGAAAAGATTCTAAGAAGCAAGATTGCCAGCCACCTAGATGCCCATCAGTTACACAACCCAGGTTTAGAGCAGGTTGCTCCTGCCTGTCCCAACTGCTGGACCACTATGACAAGGTTCTGATGCGATAGAGGATAAACAAAATGCAGATGTAGTATACACAGACATTGCAAAGCCTTTGACAGGTGCAACCACAGTGTAATAGTGCACAAAATGTGTGATAAAAGAATAACAGGAAAAGTTGGTAGATGGATCTATAACTTCCTAACAAATGGAACACAAAGAGAAATAGTAAACAGAGTAAAGTCTGAGGCAGCTACAGTGAAAAGCTCTGTTCCACAAGGCACAGTACTCACTTCCATCCTATTCCTCATCCTCATATCTGACAGGTGCAACCACAGTGTAATAGTGCACAAAATGTGTGATAAAAGAATAACAGGAAAAGTTGGTAGATGGATCTATAACTTCCTAACAAATGGAACACAAAGAGAAATAGTAAACAGAGTAAAGTCTGAGGCAGCTACAGTGAAAAGCTCTGTTCCACAAGGCACAGTACTCACTTCCATCCTATTCCTCATCCTCATATCTGACATAGAGATGTGAGCCATAGCTCTGTGTCTTCCTTTGTGGATGACACCCGAATTGCCATGACAGTGTCCTCCATCAAAGACACCACAAGACTCCAAGCAGACTTTAACCAAATCTTTCAAATGGGCCACTCAAAACAATATGAAGTTCAATGAAGAGAAATTTCAACTAAGATATGGAAAACCTGAGGAAATTAAAACTATATCAGGGTATACAACAAATTCTAACCATACACCTCTTCAAGGGGGGCTCCTTGGCGTGGTGAAGAGGCTCTTGGTCTGAGGAATTAGACCTATCGGTCTTCTTCCTCAGACTGAACCTAATTACCCCCCAATCTCCCCTCCCCTATCCCATCCTCCCCTTTTTCCTTTCCTCCTCCTCCTCCCCACTCCTCCCTTTTGCCCTTCCTCTTTTTGTCCTTTGGGATTTCTCCCACAGGCGCGCTAGTTCCTGGGTAGGAGAAAGGTTACCGGGGTCCATCCCATTCCGTTGAGGTTCTTAGCGGTGGCGTAGTTTGCCGTGGAATCTGGATCGCCTGGGGATGTCCCGATCCCTCTCCGGTATCCCGGAGTAGCTTTGGGTGTCTTTCGGGCGACGAGTGTATCTCTGGAAGCCACCTTTCGGATTCCGGGGGTGGTGGCCGAAGGAGGTATGCTTTGTGGCGGATATCCGGCCGCCCTCTCTTTTGTCCACCGAGGTAGCTCGGCAGATGTGAGGTTGCTATCCCGGATTGTTAGTTTACTAGCATGATGGGTAGGGTATGGCACGGGTTCCATGCTGCATCTGCGCTACTTGCGGTGCTGAGGTCCTCTTGGGCGCGGAGGGAGATTTCTGGCCCTTTCATTCCTCCTAGGACCTATCCCTCCCCAGTCCCCCCTTTTTTTTTCTTTTTTTTATTTTTATTTTCTTTTCTTCTTTCTTTTTTTTTTCTTAAAAACAAAAAGAAAGAAGTAACCTAACCATGGCAGCCCTAGTCCATGAACCTGGTACCCCCGGGCCCCTTCTTGATACCGCACCCCGTTCTGACCCCGCCTCGTCTTTGGACCACTCTTCAGGCATTCCTCATGCCTCTGTACCTATTGCCGGTGCTGTTTCCTCACCCGCTTCAGGTACTGAGGCCTCGACTGACTCCTTCGATTTATCAGACCTTCGCTCTCCTCTGACTATGCTTCCAGCCTCTCCCTCTACGGTGCGGCAATTTTCAAATCGCCGACCCGTTCCACGTCGGACCAACTCTGGTCCCACGCCTAAACGTCAACGACAATTACCTGCTGATGATACTTCTCCACCTTCACCTTCTCGTTCTTCTCAGAAACGATCGACACGTCCTTCACTACCTTTCCACGCTCAGTTTCAGACTGAACAGTGGACTAAATTCTTCACTTCACGACCAACTTCCTCTACTGCCTATCTTTCTGACCATAGTATTGGCAAGGCACTCCTACGCCATGTTGGTAAAGATATTTCTTTTCATGCTCTTAAGAGCGGTACGTGCATCATTACCGTACAGAATGCTACCCAGGCTCGTGAGCTCTCTCGTCTTTCCCATATAGATACTGTTCCTGTCACCCTTGAAAAACATCATTCCCTCAATTCTTGTAGTGGTACCGTCATTCTGCCCCATACCATAGTTCAACAAAATTTCCAGACATGTGGCACCGACATTCTAGAACAGCTGGAACTCCAAGATCTCCCAATCCTCAAGGTAGACACTTACGTTCTTCCTGCCCGTGGGCGGAGATGATACCCTAGCAATGTGGCTCGTTTAACTTTTGACAGCCGAGAACTCCCATCCTCAGTTTATATAGCAGGACATCGGTTACAAGTTTGAAAGGTGATCCCTACACCACAACAGTGTAGAAATTGCTGGCGATTTGGCCATCCAGCGAAATATTGCAGATCTATCGCCGAATGCCCAGTCTGTGGTGCCGATGACCATTCTAATACGTCTTGCAATCGATCTCCCTCTTGCCTTAACTGTCATGAGGCTCACCCTTCGTACTCTCGCCGTTGTCAGGTCTATTTAAACGAGCGGGAAATCCGTTACCTCAAAGAGACAGAAGGTCTCCCTTATGCCATGGCAGTTTCTCATCTCCGCCTCCAAGGGAGACTCCCACGTGTTTCTTATTCCCGTGTTTCAAAACGTCCCCCCACTTCTGGTATCCCATCTTCTACACCCACCTCTGTGGTTACCTCTCCCATAATCACTCCTGTATCTAATCCTTTTGCTGTCCTCGGCTCAGACGTCCCTACTTCAACGCCTCAGTCTAATCTCGCTTCTTCGAGTTCTCTCTTACAAGCCTCAGTATCGACGAGACCTCGTACGACACCTCCTCCCAATCGTCCCTCTTACTTCTCAAAAGTCAAAAAAAGGTCCGGTAACACCTCCTACCCATCTTCCACCTCCTCATTTTACCCTCCCTGTCTCTGTCCCTAGTTCTTCCCCTCTCACTGGCTCAGTTACAAGTGCAGAGGTTCACCCTCCTCCTCGTAATGTACCTTCCTCCCCTGTTCCCTCCCAAGTTTCTTCCTCTTCTGCCACCTCCCAGGTTCCTGTCTCTTCTGTCCCCTGCCACGCTTCTCCAGTTCCCTCCACCCTTTCGCCCCCCCTTACCTTGGTACAGTCCAATACAGTTCCAATCTTTACTCATCCTCCCCCTACCATTCCCAATATTGTCTCCCATACGACATCTCTGAATTCCGAAACACTTGAAGCAATCTCTGAATATATTGCAGAAACCAAACCATCAATGGACACTGATCCACCTTCCGCTCTTTCTCTCTCCTCTGCTCCATCTGCGCAACTCCTTTCTTCACAGCGCACCGTTCCTTTGCTGCTTGAACATTTTCCACTGCCTCCGCATGTGGACTTTTCTAACCCTTCTAGTCCGTAGGAACCCTTACCTGCGGATTTCAAGTATCTTTATCATTGCCAATCATGGCCTTTTTACAGTGGAATATACGCGGCCTCAGGGGTAATCGGGGTGAGCTTCAGATGTTACTCTCCCAGTTTGCCCCTGTTGGTGTTTGCTTACAGGAACCAAAATTACACTCTGCTGTTATTTCTCACATCTCAGGCTATAATTTATTGTATTCTTCAGATCCTTTTCCTGATGGGACCTTTAATGAAAGTGCCCTTCTTCTCCGCACTGATATTCCGTACCATCAGCTATTTGTTCATACTTCGCTGCATTACACAGCAGCCCGTATCCACTTACATAGGTGGTATACGCTCTGTTCTTTATATCTCTCTCCTTCTTGGGCATTATCTATTCCGGATTTTGCCTTCCTTGTTTCGTCATTACCACCACCGATTCTGTTACTTGGTGATTTTAATGCCCACCATTTCCTCTGGGGGGGTCTCACTGTGATTCCCGTGGAATTCAGTTAGAGGCTTTTCTTGCCACCCACCCCCTCCATGTTTTAAATACAGGTACTCACACCCATTTTGATCCTCGGACTCATACTCTCTCTTGCATCGATCTCTCAGTTTGCTCTTCCTCCGCCGCATTAGACTTCACTTGGTCTGTTCTCCCGGACTTACATGACAGTGATCATTTCCCAATCATTCTTACTTCCCCTTCATATTCGCCACCTCTTCGCACCCCACGCTGGCAATTTAATCGGGCAAATTGGAACCTTTACTCACACCTGACTGTTTTTAAAGAGGTTCCTTCTTCGTCCTCCATCGATGAGCTTTTACACCTCTTCTCGTCCTCCGTTTTCACCGCAGCTTCTCATTCTATACCCCAAACTTCGGGCAGGCATTCTCAGAAATGCGTGCCTTGGTGGTCTCCTGCTTGTGCTCGTGCAGTACGTTTGAAACGCACTGCATGGGGCAGGTACCGGTACAATAGAACCACAGAGCGACTCCTTGATTTTAAACAGAAGCGTGCGATCGCTCGCCGTGTCATCCGTGACGCTAAACGCACTTGCTGGCGAGATTGTCTCCACCATCACCTCTGCTTCTTCTATGAGTGCAGTCTGGAAAAAAGTACGAAAACTGAGTGGTAAATATTCTCCTGACCCTGCTCCTGTTCTGCGGGTTGCCGGTGTTGATATAGCAAACCCACTAGATGTTGCCAATGAAATTGGCAATCATCTGGTCCGTATTTCTCAGGGACACCATCTATGCCCCTCATTTCTTTCCTCAAAGTCTGCCAGAGAGTTAGCACCCTTGGACTTTTCTTCTCTCAGAGAAGAACAGTATAATGTGCCTTTTACACTTCAAGAACTGGAGGCAACACTCTCAGCTTGTCGATCATCGGCAGCTGGGCCCGACGACATTCATATTCGTATGCTACAACATTTACATCAGTCAGCCCTTGCAGTCCTATTATGCCTTTACAATCTTATTTGGTCACAAGGAGTTCTTCCACAGCTGTGGAAATCCGCCATTGTTCTCCCTTTCCGCAAACCAGGCACTACGGGACATGAAACCTCCCACTATCGTCCCATTGCTCTTACCAGTGCAGTTTGCAAAGTAATGGAACGCCTAGTAAATAGACGTTTAGTGTGGTATTTAGAGACACACAACAGTCTCTCCACTCGTCAATATGGCTTTCGTAAGGGACGTTCTACCATAGACCCCTTACTACGCTTGGATACGTATGTTCGTAATGCCTTTGCGAATAACCACTCAGTTATTGCCATATTTTTTGACCTTGAGAAGGCATATGACACAACTTGGAGGTATAATATTTTAGCCCAAGCCCACTCCTTAGGCCTTCGAGGCAATCTACCATCCTTCCTTAAGAACTTTTTAACTGACAGGCATTTCCGTGTTCGGGTTAATAATGTGCTCTCCCCGGACTTTATCCAAGCTGAAGGTGTCCCCCAGGGATGTGTTCTGAGCACAACACTTTTTCTCCTTGCTATTAATGATTTGGCCTCTAGTCTTCCATCAAATATTTGGTCATCACTCTATGTTGATGACTTTGCTATTGCCTGTGCAGGCGCTGATTGTCACCTCCTTACAGTTTCTCTCCAACATGCAGTCGACCGTGTTTCCAATTGGGCCACCACACGTGGGTTTAAATTTTCCAGCACTAAAACCCACCAAATCACTTTCACTAGACGCTCTGTCATCTCCGATCATCCTTTGTACCTCTATGGCTCCCGTATCCCTGAACGTGATACAGTCAAGTTTCTGGGCCTTCTCTTTGATCGTAGGTTATCCTGGAAACCTCACATTACCTCTCTGAAGGCAACTTGTCACAGCCGGCTGAACCTTCTTAAAACCCTTGCTCATCTTTCGTGGGGAGCTGATCGTCGAACCGTCCTTCGCCTACATTCCACCCTTATTTTATCGAAACTTGATTATGGTGACCAGATCTATTCAGCGGCATCTCCTGCTACTCTCTCTAGCCTTAACCCCATTCATCACCAAGGATTACGTTTATGCCTTGGTGCTTTCCGCTCTTCCCCTGTCGAGAGCCTCTATGCAGAAGCGAACGTTCCATCCTTATCCGATCGCCGTGATGCCCATTGCCTGCGCTACTATGTACGCTCTCATGATCTCCGCAATCCTTCCATTTATAGAATGGTCACTGATATTAGTAGACATTCTTTATTTGTTCGACGCCCCTGTTTACTCCGTCCCTTCTCTCTTCGCCTTCATTCGCTCTTGTCTTCTCTTCAACTACCACCTTTCTATGTACATGTAGCATCTCACTTTTCCCTACCCCCCTGGGAAGTTCCAGCTGTTCGAGTCTGTTCTTTCTCCCTCCCTTGCTCAAAAGCCCAACTGTCTACGGTCGCTTCCCGCTCTCTTTTTCTTGACCACTTTCACTCTCATTCTCATGCCATTGCTGTGTACACAGATGGCTCTAAGTCTTCTGACGGCGTAGGATTCGCAGCAGTGTTTCCGGACAGCATCGTACAAGGGCATTTACTATCTTCGGCTAGTATTTTTACTGCTGAATTATATGCCATCCTTACAGCACTTATCCGTATTGCATCTATGCCTGTGTCATCTTTTGTGGTTGTCTCAGACTCCCTTAGTGCTTTACAGGCTATACAAAAATTTGATACACCTCACCCCTTAGTCCTCCGTATCCAACTTTGGCTACGCCGCATCTTTACCAAGCATAAAGATATTGTTTTTTGTTGGGTCCCTGGTCATGTTGACGTACAGGGCAATGAACAGGCAGACACTGCTGCGCGGTCAGCAGTACATGACCTACCAGTTTCTTATAGAGGTATTCCATTTACGGACTATTTTGCTGCAATATCTTCCCACCTTCACACCCGTTGGCAACAACGTTGGTCTACTATGCTCGGCAACAAACTTCAGTCTATTAAACCGAGTATAGGTCACTGGCCGTCTTCTTATCATCAATGTCGAGGTTGGGAGACTACTCTCTCCCGTCTTCGCATTGGCCATACTCGTCTTACTCATGGATATCTCATGGAGAGGCGTCTTGCTCCTCTCTGTGAGAATTGCCAAGCTCCATTATCAGTCAGCCACATTCTGTTGGACTGCCCACTTTATCAACGAGCACGCAGAATTTACCTCTGTCGTCGTCTTCGCTCCGCTGCTCTCTCTTTACCTTCCCTTCTCGCTGATGGACCCACCTTTCATCCGGACTCTCTCATTGACTTTTTGACAACGACTGACTTACTTCACAAATTCTGATACCTTCAGCCCTTTCTACTTCAATCTCTTGCTACCTTCTACCCCCGTACTATCCCCTGCCCCGCTGTTTTCTGTAACCTGCTGATCATCCCCCCTCCCTTCTGCCATCCAATTCCCTTGCTTCCTTCCCTACCCTGCAGCGCTGTATAGCCCTTGTGGCTTAGCGCTTCTTTTTGATTATAATAATAATCTAACCATACAGTAGAGCAAAAAAGTACTGTAAAGGACCTGGAAGTGATAACATTAGAGGATCTCACCTACAAAGACCACAGCAATGTATCTACCGCATCTGCTTGAAAAATGATAGGGCAGGTACTGAAAACCTTCAAAACTAGGGATGCCAACCCCATGATGATTCTCTTCAAATCGCTTGTTCTCTCTAGGCTGGAATACTGCTATACACTAACTGCCCCCTTCAAGGCAGGCAAAATTGCTGACCTGGAGAGTGAACAAAGAACTTTCATGACACACAAGCACGATAAAGCACCTAAATTACTGGAAATGGTTGAAGTCCCTTGATTTGTATTCCCTGGAATGCAGGCAAGAGCGATACATGATTATGTACACTTGGAAAATCCTAGAGGGATTAGTACCAAACTTGAATGTGAAAATCACTCCCTGTGAGAGTGAAAGACTTGGCAGAAGATGCAACATTCTCCCAATGAAAAGCAGGGGCACCATGAGTACTCTCAGAGACAACACAATAAATGTGAGGGGTTCAAGACTGTTCAGTTGCCTCCCAGCATGCCTAAAGAGGATTACTAATAGACCCCTGGCTGTCTTCAAGAAGGCACTGGATGGGCACCTAAAGCGAGTACCTGATCAGCCGGGCTGTGGTTCGTACGTCAGTTGGTGTGCAGCCAGCAGTAACAGTCTGGTTAATCAGACCCTGATCCACCATGAGGCCTGATCTCAGACTAGGCTGCAGGGGCATTGACCCCCAAAACCCCCTTCAGGTATACTCCAGGTTATGACTTAATGGGCTTGATAATGGTCCAAGATGGATTGAAATATCTAAAGTGCATTATAACATTTATGGGGAGTGCTAAACACATAATGAATCATATAGCACCTGCATAATGGGAAGGGGGGGGGGTAGTTCCAGATTCTTTGATCAAGAGCTCTTCTTCAGCATAAAGATATTTTACAGTAATGTTCAAGACATTATCAAGATATTACTGCTGTGTAAGAAATATGAAACTCCATGGTGTCATTTTCATTAGTAAAGATCTGAACAGACTTTGATGGCCAGAAATCAGTCAAGATGATCAACAGTACTGAAGGAGCAAGGTTATTAGCTATAAACTGACTCCTTCAAACACAGCCAAGGCTATACAGTACAGTAGTGTGTGTGTGTGTGTGTGTATATATACATATAATGTCACCATGGTTGTTTAATATATTTATAGATGGGGTTGTAAAAGAAGTAAATGCTAGGGTGTTCGGGAGAGGGGTGGGATTAAATTATGGGGAATCAAATTCAAAATGGGAATTGACACAGTTACTTTTTGCTGATGATACTGTGCTTATGGGAGATTCTAAAGAAAAATTGCAAAGGTTAGTGGATGAGTTTGAGAATGTGTGTAAAAGTAGAAAATTGAAAGTGAACATAGAAAAGAGTAAGGTGATGAGGGTATCAAATGATTTAGATAAAGAAAAATTGGATATCAAATTGGGGAGGAGGAGTATGGAAGAAGTGAATGTTTTCAGATACTTGGGAGTTGACGTGTCGGCGGATGAATTTATGAAGGATGAGGTTAATCATAGAATTGATGAGGGAAAAAAGGTGAGTGGTGCGTTGAGGTATATGTGGAGTCAAAAAACGTTATCTATGGAGGCAAAGAAGGGAATGTATGAAAGTATAGTAGTACCAACACTCTTATATGGATGTGAAGCTTGGGTGGTAAATGCAGCAGCGAGGAGACGGTTGGAGGCAGTGGAGATGTCCTGTCTAAGAGCAATGTATGGTGTAAATATTATGCAGAAAATTTGGAGTGTGGAAATTAGGAGAAGGTGTGGAGTTAATAAAAGCATTAGTCAGAGGGCAGAAGAGGGGTTGTTGAGGTGGTTTGGTCATTTAGAGAGAATGGATCAAAGTAGAATGACATGGAAAGCATATAAATCTATAGGGGAAGGAAGGAGGGGTAGGGGTCGTCCTCGAAAGGGTTGGAAAGAGGGGGTAAAGGAGGTTTTGTGGGCGAGGGGCTTGGACTTCCAGCAAGCGTGCATGTGCGTGTTAAATAGGAGTGAATGGAGACGAATGATACTTGGGACCTGACGATCTGTTGGAGTGTGAGCAGGGTAATATTTAGTGAAGGGATTCAGGGAAACCGGCTATTTTCATATAGTCGGACTTGAGTCCTGGAAATGGGAAGTACAATGCCTGCACTTTAAAGGAGGGGTTTGGGATATTGGCAGTTTGGAGGGATATGTTGTGTATCTTTATACATATATGCTTCTAAACTGTTGTATTCTGAGCACCTCTGCAAAAGCAGTGATAATGTGTGAGTGTGGTGAAAGTGTTTAATGATGATGAAAGTATTTTCTTTTTGGGGATTTTCTTTCTTTTTTGGGTCACCCTGCCTCGGTGGGAGACGGCCGACTTGTTGAAAAAAAAAAAAAAAAATATATATATATTTATTTATTTTAACACATTGGCTGTCTCCCACTGAGCCAGGGTGACTCAAAAGAAAGAAAAACCCAAAAAGAAAGGAAAACTTTCATTATCAGTCAACACTTTCACCATCATTCATACATAATCACTGCCTTTACAGAGGGGCCCAGATATGACAGTTTAGATAGTTACTCCAAACTGCCAGTATCTGAAATCCCTCCTATAAAGTGCAGGCAATGTACTTCCCATTTCCTGGACTTGAGTCCAGCTAACCAATTTTCCTGAATCCCTTCACAAAATATTACCCTGCTCACACTCCAATAGCTCGTCAAATCCCAATTCCATTCGTCTCCATTCACTCCTATCTAACATGCTCATGCACACTTGCTGGAAATCCAAGCCCCTTGCCCACAAAACCCCTACCCTGCCTTCCTTTCCCTACAGATTTATGTTCTCCAAGTCATTCTACTTTGTTCCATTCTCTCTAAATGACCAAACCACCTCAACCACCCTCTTCAGCCCTCTGACTAATACTTTTAGTAACTCCACACCTCCTCCTAATTTCCCCATTACGAATTCTCTGCATAATATTTACACCACACATTGCCCTTAGACAGGATATCTCCACTGCCTCCAGCCGCCTCCTCGCTGCAGCATTTACACCCTAAGCTTCACACCCATATAAGTGTTGCTACCACTGTACTTTTGTACATTCCCTTCTTTGCCTCCATGGATAACATTTTTTGTTTCCACAGATACCTCAACACACCATTTGCCTTTTTTCCCTTCGTCAATTCTATGGTTAACCTCATCCTTTATGAACCCTTCCACTGACAAGTAAACTCCCAAATATCTGAAAACATTAATTTCTTCCATACTCTTTCTCTCCAGTTTGATATCCAGTTTTTCTTTATCTAAATCATTTGATACCCTCGTCACCTTACTGTTATCTATGTTCACTTTCAACTTTCTACCTTTACACACACTCCCAAACTTGTCTACTATCCTTTGTAACTTTTATTTAGAATCTCCCAAAAGCACAGTATCATCAGCAAAAAGTAAATGTGTCAACTTCCATTTTGTATTTGACTCCCCATAATTTAATCCCACTCCTCTCCCCAACACCCTAGAATTTCTTCTTTTACAACCCCATCTATAAATATATTAAATGACAATGGTGAAGTGCTCTGCCATGGACATAATGTGTGATTTGAAGTTGATGATGGCTGTTTCAGTGCTGACACAGTTTTTAAGATGAACCATTGAGCAAGTTAATACAGTGGACCCTTGAATTTCATAATCCATTCCAGAGAGTGTGATGAAAGTTGAAATTTCTGAATGGTGAAACCATTTTCCCCCATAAGAAATAATGTCAATCCAATTAATCCGTTCCATGACTCACGAAATCGTAATGACACGATTGCAAACAAACCATACCACGGGCGGGATTTGAACCCGTGGTCAGAGAGTCTCAAAACTCCAGACTGTCGCATCTGGAGTTTTGAGACTCTCTGACCGCAGGTTCAAATCCCGCCCGTGGTATGGTTTTAATCCGTTCCAGACACCCAAAAGTATTAACAAAAAAATTTTTTTTTAACATTAAATGTAGATTTACATACAGAAAAGAATGAGAAATTAAGTATAAAACAATAATAACATCACACTTAACTTTATTGAAGACTCCTGTTGGTGTATGGAAGACGGGAGGGGAAGAGAGGGTTAGGGTGATGTTCCTTCACATATGTTTGCACTTCACTCCACTTTGCACAAATGTCCTTAATCTTTGAAGAGGGCACCATCTTTCCCCTCAATTCCTCCTCCTCTGAAGCAATTTTCTCAGCTGGTGTACATAAGAACATAAGAAAGCAGGAACACTGCAGCAGGCCTGTTGGCCCAAACTAGGAAGGTCCTTCACAAACCATCCCACTAACAGAATATTTGCCTAACCCAATTTTCAGTGCTCCCCAAGCAATAAGCTTTGATAATTCTATTCACTCATGCGCAAGTCCTACTCAAATTAAATAATCATGTGTGTGGGGAAGTACCCTGGCTGGTGTGTGTTGGGAAGTGCCTTGGCTGGCGTACCTAAGAACATAAGAAAGCAGGAGCACTGCAGCAGACCTGTTGGCCCATACTAGGCAGGTCCTTCACAAACCATTCCACTAACACATTATTTGCCCAACCCAATTTTCAGTGCTCCCCAAGCAATAAGCTTTGATAATTCTATTCACTCACACACAAGTGGTGACCTGTACATAGCTCTGTGAAGACATGTTTAGTGTGCGCTCTCTGAATCCGAACAAGATGTCCTCTCTTGAGCAACTCTACCAGCAGCTAAGAGAAGAACTGAGGGTGGCTAAGCTTGAGATACAGCGACTGACTGAGGAAAACAAGAGGATTCATGGTAATCCTCGTGTTGAGAATCCTCAAGCCAAGAAAAGAACCTGGACAGTGGCTGGAAAGCATGGGACAAAGTTAAGGATCAAGAGGATGGATGGAGAGGTAGAATCAAGGAAGATCCAAGAAACTGTAGATGACTGGTTCAAAGAACCGACACGTTGTTAAATTAGACACACGTACAACTCTTGGGTATCTTTATTGAGGAAACGTTTCGCCACACAGTGGCTTCATCAGCCCATACAAAGGATAAACTTGAAGAACAGGAGGAGAATGAGGTAATCAGTCCCTCAACCTTGAGTCGATGTGGTCAGTCCATTAATCTTGAATAGAATACGGCATATGAGCGGAGAAGCAGCTTATAAACCGTATGGCAGGAGAGGTGCAGCAGTCGTAGGTGGTGTCACATTTGTCCAATGTGGAAGTAGGTCGTGCCCAAGGGTTAGGCAATCCTGTCAGACACTGCAACTTCTTGGGATCTTAATACTTGGGAATTCTTCGCTTGCCTAACCCGATGAATGAGAGTTGGCTACTGGGATCGTCACGACGAACTACACCAAGGAAGGTAAAAACATCGTTGAAGATTGAGACACTTGTGCAACATATGGAAATCTTTAATGAGGAAACATTTTGCCACACAGTGGCTTCATCAGTCCAATACAAAACAGAAGGGTGTAAAGAGAGGAGGAGTTTGAGGTAATCAGTCCCTCAGCCTGGAGTCAATGTGTTCAGTCCATCAGTCTTGTAGAAAGTACAGGTATAAGGTTAGGTATATGGACAGGGCCTTCTGTTTGAAGGATAGGAGTAGGAGACAGAGGGTTTGCTTTCCTGGGGCTGGGATGGAGGATATTGTTAGCTGGCTTGACAACAGCATGAACAGTAATGGGATCAATCCTATTATCTGCCCCAGTGCTGGAGGCAATGATGTAGGGAAGCGTAGAAGTGAGGATTTAGTTATAAGGTACAGGACAGCAGTAGACATAATTAGGAAGAAGGGGGGAGGGCACCCTGTTATGTGTTGTATTTTGCCAAGAAGGGATGTTGGAAATGAATGGTTGTTCGGAGCAATTGGTATTAATTGTTGGCTGGACAAACACTCTAAAGGGTAATGCAGTACCATTCATTGACAACTGGGACCACTTCTATGGTAGAAATGACATGTATGCCAGGGATGGGATTCACTTATCCAGAGCAGGTGTGGGTTGTTTTGCTAGCTCAGTTGAGGATGTTGTTGGGGCTTTAAACTAGGATTAGTTAGAGGTATGGATTTAGAAATGGAAAATAATGAGTGTCGTAATATTGATTCAGGCTATGGTATCATAAATCTTAGCAATAACAAGGACAGTAATAGGTATGGCGGAAAAGCAGAAATGAGCAGAAAGGGTAAAGAGAAAGGAGGGTCTTTAACCCTTCAACTGTCCAAATGTAGATCTACGTTTTCGCAATTAGCGCTCCGACCTTGATTTTCTCCATAAGAAAGCATGTAAAAAAACATAGATCTACATTCAGAGCACTACACGAGTGAATGTGGATCTACGTTTGGACAGTTTAAGGGTTAACATGTATTACACTAACTAATAGTCGTAGTGCTAAGAATAAGATGGACGAGTTGAGACTAGTTGCTAGTGCAGGTAACTTTATGTATTTGCCATAACTGAGACATGGTTTAATTCGAATAATCAGGACATGCCTGCTGAATGTCACTTTCAGGGTCTTAAATTGTTCCAAGTAGATAGAAGTATTGGGAAGGGGGGTGGGGGTGGCACTGTATGTCCGAGATAGCTTGAACTGTTGTATAAAAACGGGTATAAAGTCTGAAATAACACATACAGAGTCTGTCTGGATAGAATTTTCAGAGGGGAATGAAAAAATTATTTTTAGGAGTGATATACTGTCCCCTGAACTTAGGGACCAAGGGAGACTACTATGGGAGGAAATTGTTAAGGCTACAAGGCATGATAATGTAGTAATTCGAGGAGACTTTAACTTTAGCCAGATTGATTGGAATTTCTTGACTGGGAATTTAGAATCTAACGACGTCTTAGAAGTAGTTTAGGATTGTTTTTTGAAGCAGTTTGTGACAAAACCTACAAGGGGAAATAACCTGCTTGATTTGTTTCTTGCAAACAAGGAAACCCTTGTTAATAATTTAGAAATTACAGAGGAACTCGGTGCAAGCAACCACAGATCAATTACCTTTAGCATGGAATGGAAGTATAATACTAGGGATAACTCAGTAACAGATTTTCACTTAGATTACAATGGGCTTAGAGAAAACTTACCTGTGGACTGGGGTAACAAAGAGAGCTATCAATATGACAGCTTTCTTAACACTATACATGCTGCCTAAAGAACATTTATCCCATATAAAGAAATTAGATCAAATAGAAATGACCCAAAATGGATGAATAATAGGCTCAAATATCTTTTACGGCAGAAAAAAGGAATTTATAGGCGCATCAAAAGAAGTGAGGGTCATCTTATGAATCTGTATACTGACATTAAGAGGGATGTTAAAAAGGGAATTAGAAAAGCTAAACAGGACTAAGGATTTGAAAACTAACCCAAAAGGTTTTTTTCCAGATTTATAGAACAAAAGTTAGACATAAGATAGATACCCTTAAAAACAACTCTGGCATCTTACTGACAAGGAGAATGAAACGTGCTCGATTTTAACCCTTTGAGGGTCCGTCCCGTAGATCTACGGCTTTACGTTCAGGGTCCAAACCATAGATCTACGTCATGAGCTCAGCTCACTCTGATAAACTGTGAGTGGTACATTTGGGCCTAGATATGAGAGAATACATCTATGTGGTATGTGTGCACGCACGCAGCCACAGCAAGCAGCAACAAGGCTGCTCCTATATCTTGCCGTCCCCTGGGCCTATCCAAACTCCAGTGATGGCCAAATTTGCAAGTACTGCTGCAACAACATGCAAGGAACCTATAGTGACATAAAAACTGACGGTGACGACAACGAAATGGACTAAATATGACAAAAGAGGGACCGGCATTCAAGTACCAGACCTGCTGCCAGACGTGAACCAGACACGAGACGTTTTCCACTACAGTGAAATAACTGACTCCCATATCAACTGCACCAGTGTTTAACGGGAAGACAACATGGCAGAAAACCTGATCAACTAAATCTCCAAGGAAATGACAGGTCTGTAGGACTTTTTTCTTCAGTGCCAAACGAGGGAAAGAATTGAGCATTTAAACATGGCTGACCGGCATCCAAACAGCCGCTATTGCCAGACGTACAACTAGCGAAGTGAAATTCTCAACTTTACTGACGTTCATCTGTTGACAGTAGCATCATATCTGTACCACCATCATATCACCTGTACCAGTGCTAACGAGAGGGAAACACAGGAGACATCGTCAAATCAACAGTACAAAACTCCAAGGTTATAGGTCGGATATCCCTCAGTGCCAGTCGTGAGAAAGAAGTGAATAGTTAAACAGTCAAGGTTAATGTTTTAGTAGCTGACCAGTGTACAGTGAGAGAATCATAGCAGAAAATGCCAAATATATCTATAAACTCAAGGAAAGTCAAGTTGTAGGTCGCGTTACTCCCCTCAGTGTTTTAAAAATGGCTGAGTCAGCAGAACAGGTCAGGAGACAACAACACCACACAACCCCCGATAAATGGAATTGAGGGGGATTTGGAAGGATAAAACCATGGATTAAACCTTTCTGATCTACCAGAATGGAAAGGAGTTAGAAGTTAATTGAGGAAGCCAGACTGTGAAGTGAGATGGGAAGGGGAGTGTGTAATAAGGGGTTAACTGTAAGGGTTTTGTGAAGTTAAGGGAAAAGTGAGCAGTGAAGAGGGTTTTGAAGAGGAAATTTTACTAGTAATTCAGTGGTGATTGCTAAAGCAGATTCTAATTGTACTAGGGACTGGAAAAGAGAAATAAATATTATTGTATATGAGTAAAAGAGCGAAGAGTGAAAATGGCAGGCATTAGGGGGGTACAGGCTGCTATAATTATATTTATATTTCTTCTTCAATTCCATGAAGAAAGAAATCAGTCATGGGGGTTGGAAAAGGTGAATGGAGTAACAGCGCCCTGGACAGTAAAAGCCCAACAGTTGCCATCCTACCAGAAAAGTAAATGTCACTATCGCCGCAAGGTATGGCAACACCGCATACCCAAACAAAAACAGTGGCACACAGCTCTTATTGTAGCGCTCTTAAGTGGTGATATCCAAATTAATCCAGGACCTCATACTATTGTGCAGAGGCAAAACAGACAGATAAATGACGGCGATAATGACGGTCTAGTAGCTAGGAATGATAACCTTAACTCCATATGTAATGCATACATAGGTCAATGTGAGACAATACAGCCATTATTATCT
The DNA here is from genome assembly GCF_038502225.1 of Cherax quadricarinatus. Lineage (NCBI taxonomy): Eukaryota > Metazoa > Arthropoda > Malacostraca > Decapoda > Parastacidae > Cherax > Cherax quadricarinatus. Next base: position 9,083,337 of record NC_091364.1, on the reverse strand, counting down.
CAAACACTACCAAACAGGTGCATACACTGTACTAAAGTATGCATGAAAAACAGAAAAGGCACCTTATGTAAAATGTGTAAGGGGTGGGTGCATGATGGATGTATGTACAATTATAACAACGGTGCCAGAATTCATTTTGTGTGTAACAAATGCACTTTGGCACAGTTACCCTTTAGCAGTGATGACATTGATTTACCTAAATTTAATACAAATGACCCATTGCCATATATTGATGATTATGATTGTTTTATGAAAACAGGCCTTCTCAACCATACACAACTGTAGGCCAGACCAACAAGGGGGTGGCACAGCCATATACTACTCAGACCAACTAGAATGTATCACTAATACTTGCACAAGGGATGAACATGGGGAATATATAATAGCTAAATTCAAATCCAAATACCTACAAAAACCTCTCACATTGATAAACATCTACAGAGTTCCACAGTCAAACATTAGCCAATTTAGTCAAAATCTAGGAAGTATGATAACTGATGCACGCATGAACAAAGATCACTTACTACTCTCAGGTGACTTCAATATAAATCTCCTGCAAGACCAGGACCCACACGTTACTGAATTCACAAACACAATGAGTAACTGTATGTTACTACCAACAGTAACAAAACCTACAAGAGTTACAGAGACTAGTGTTTCCCTACTTGACCACATCTGGACCAACACCATATCCCCTTTAAAATCAGGCATAATTACAGATAATACCACAGACCACTACCCTACTTTCCTCATAACAACTCTTGGTAAACTACCCCAAGACACTACTAAAGTCACCTTCAGACTTCACAATGAGGCAGCCATTAATAACTTCGCAACAGCATTAGCAAACATTGATTGGCACACTGAGCTAGAAATCTATACAGATATTGACGAATGTATTAATAATTTTCTAAAAAAGACCCAATACCTCTATAACAAGCACTGCCCTAAAAAAACTAAACAGCAGATGACAGCAAAGAGACTGAACAGTCCCTGGCTAACACCCAGCATTCTCAAATCCATAAATACAAAACACCAATATGAAAAACAGTACAGAATGGGTCACATAACCAGAGACCAAACAAAACGTTACTCGTCAATCCTAACCAGCCTGATAAGAAGGGCAAAAAAATTGTATTATGAGAACAGATTATCCAACTTACGAGGTGATATAAAAAAGACCTGGAAAACACTATCTGAAATTCTGGGAACAAAAAAGATATCACGAAATAGCGAAATAAAATTAGCAAAATCAGATGAACCCCAACTCCCACCAACAGAAACAGCAAACAGACTCAATGATTTCTTCTCCACTATAGGACAAAACCTTGCCCATAAAATCCCAAGCTCAGATACCCCACCAAATAACTACCTCACCGGCAACTACCCGAACACACTGTTCCTAGCTCCGACTAACCCATACGAAGTCTCCCTTATTATCAATGCACTAAAAAACAAGGCAGGAGATTTAAGTACCTTACCACCCTTTATATATAAAAAAGTGTCACAAGTGCTATCTCCAATCATTGCAACACTCTTTAACAAATCCATTGAATCCTCCACCTTCCCTACAGTACTCAAAATAGCAAGGGTCACCCCGATCCACAAAGGAGGAGACCAAACAGAGTTGAATAACTATAGGCCAATATCCAACTTACACCCTCTCTCAAAAATCTTTGAAAAACTAATTCATAAACGAATCTACTCCTACCTTATCTCCCAGAACATACTCAACCCCTGCCAATTTGGATTCAGGCCTAATAAAAATACTAATGATGCTATTATACACATGCTAGAACATATATACACTGCAATAGAGAAAAAAGAAGTCCCACTGGGGATCTTCATTGACTTACGTAAAGCTTTTGATACAGTTGACCATGACTTGCTCCACGTAAAATTGTCACACTATGGTATAAGAGGGCACTCCCTCAATTACCTCAAGTCATACCTCAGCAACAGAAGCCAATATGTGTACGCAAATGGGGCAAACTCTTCTGCGCAACCAATTACAGTTGGTGTCCCACAGGGAAGTGTCCTTGGCCCTCTTCTCTTTCTCCTATACATAAATGACCTTCCAAATGCTTCGCAATTACTCAAACCCACACTATTTGCAGATGACACTACATACGTCTTCTCTCACCCGAGCCCAGTCACACTAGCCAATACTGTAAATACCGAATTACAGAAAATATCTACCTGGATGAGGACTAACAAACTTACACTAAACATTGACAAAACCTACTTCATTCAGTTTGGTAACAGAGCTACAGATGTCCCTCTTAACATAATGATAAACGGATCACCTATCACAAAGCTAACAGAGGGAAAATTCTTAGGAATCCACCTTGATAATAGACTCAAATTTCATACACATATACAACAAATTTCTAAGAAAATTTCCAAGACTGTAGGCATACTATCGAAGATACGGTACTATGTTCCACAGTCAGCCCTCCTGGCCCTATATCACTCTCTTATTTACCCCTATCTCACCTATGGAATTTGTGCATGGGGCTCAACAACAGTTAACCATCTCAGACCACTAATTACCCAACAAAAGGCTGCAGTTAGAATGATAACAAATTCTCACTACAGGCAGCACACTCCACCAATATTCAATACACTAAACCTACTCACCATACAAAACATCCATACTTATTACTGCACCTATTACATACATAGAACACTTAACTCTGATATTAACGCTCCCCTCAAACATCTCCTTGCCAACCTCAACAGAACACATGACCATAACACAAGGCACAGATCACTCTTTGATGTTCCTCGTGTTCATCTCACACTATGCAAAAACTCAATGCACATAAAAGGCCCTAAAATCTGGAATTCATTACCTGTAAATATAAAAGAAACACTTCCTGTTTATAAATTCAAGTCTCTACTCAAAGATCACTTACTCACCCAAAACCAAATAAATACTGAATAACTGAACCTTATAAATTGTATATCTTAAATGTTTCTCACAATTATATCACATAAATGTTAAACCTAAAACCCAATCTAACTTTATTATTTTTTTAAATACACTACCTAACAGAATCCTTCATATGACCTGTCTTTGTAATACTCACTTGTGCTTTATAGTAATCTGTTTACATTAATGTTTTATCACTGACTTCATCATTGCTTAATTAATCTTAAGTTAATTTTAAGCCAGCCCGTAATGCTATGCATAGTATAAGTGGCTTTGGCATACTGCTCTTATCTGTATTTTTTTGTACCTCTGTATGTGTGCACAAATTTATAATAAATAAATAAAAAATAAATAAATAAATGTCAATGCAAGATCACTTCTTCCTAAATTGGCAGAGATTAGGATTCTAGCTAACAAAATTAGGGCGGCAGTTATAACCATCTCTGAATCTTGGTTGGATGATACGGTGACTGACGACGAGGTCAAAATAGATGGTTACAATATAAAACGCTTAGATAGGAACAGAAAGGGTGGTGGAGTATGTGCCTACATTAGAAATGACTTAGCTTACAACCCAAGACCTGATTTAAATAACAATAAACTGGAGATTCTATGGTTTGAAGTGCTGCTTCCTAAGACCAAACCCATCTTAGTAGGAACTGGTTACCGCCCTCCTACCCAGGACCAGTTCTTTGAAGACTTTTCCAGAGTCTTGTCCGGAGTTGAAAACAATTGCGAGACAATAATACTGGGCGACTTCAATATCTGTTTTCAGCAGCAAAATAACGGGCTATGCAAAAGGTATAAGCAAATTCTACGATTAAATAGTTACACTCAACTAATTAATACTCCAACCCGGATCACACAGTTCTCAGCCACCCTAATTGACCACATACTTTGTAACCGCTCTGAGAACATTAGTCAGTCAGGCATCATTACCACAGGTCTTAGTGATCATTTCATCATTTACTGCACCAGGAAAATCACTAGGGATAGGATAGGCCTACACAGGACAATAAAAATGAGGTCAACTAGAAACTACAGTAAAGAAACACTGGTAAATAGGCTACACAATTGTGACTGGACAGAGATAACAAGTTGCACGGACGTAAACGATGCCTGGGAAAAATTCAAAACAATGTTCACTACCATCCTTGATAATATTGCACCAGTTAAAGAGGTTAGGATTAAACAAAGAACTGAACCCTGGATGAATACTGAGATATTAGATAATATGAAATTCAGAGACCAGCTGCTAAAAAGATTTAAAGCAAACAGACAGGATATTGCAGCACTAAATGAATTCCAAAGGGTGAGGAACAAAGTACAGAGACTTATAAAAGGAGCAAAGGCAAAGCACTATTGCTCAAAAATTGAAGAGTATAAGCATAACCCCAGAAAGCTCTGGCAACAACTAAAACATTTGGGGTACAGCCATAAGCCAGTAGATAGGTCTAACATAGTACTCACTATCGATAATGAGGTATGCCATGAAACATCTAAGGTGGCAAATTGCTTTAATTCATACTACACATCTGTTGCATCAACACTAGTAAGTAAACTACCAGCTGCATCAAATACCTTTAACACAGACTCTGATAAGTTTCAAACATACTATACCAATAAAGGGGTAACCCCAAACAGTTGTCAACTAGTAAGTGTATCTCATGACTTTATTCAAAAGAACTAAGCAGGTTAAACCCAACTAAGAGCACAGGCCCTGATAACATCCCATCTAAGTTCCTAAAAGATGGTGCTTCTGAACTGTCAATCCCTATTGCTCACATAATAAATCTATCAATCACCATTAATACCGTACCGGAGGGGTTCAAGGAGGCCAGAGTTACTCCTATCTTCAAGAAAAATAGTAGGTCTGATGTAAGCAACTATAGGCCTGTTAGTATGCTCAGTATAATATCTAAAATTCTAGAGAGGGCAGTGTATTCTCAAGTAGTTAAGTACCTTAATGACAACAACATTCTCCATAGCTATCAGTCGGGCTTTAGAAGATCCTACTCAACCGACACCTCCCTTATTAATCTGATGGATTACCTGAGAACTGAAATGTCAAAGGGGAACCTCATAGGTATGGTAACCTTAGACCTGCAAAAGGCCTTCGATACTGTCAACCACAATATATTATGTAATAAACTTCAGGCTATCGGTATAGGTTCTGTAGACTGGTTTAAGTCCTACCTTAGCAACAGGAGACAAATAGTCAAAATCAACAAAACAGAATCAGAACCCCTGCCGATAACATGTGGAGTTCCCCAAGGTAGTATTCTGAGTTCCTTATTATTCTTATGTTATGTCAATGATATGCCTATCAGTGTCAAGTGCAAACTCCTACTGTATGCAGATGACAGTGCTCTGTTAGTGTCAGGTAAAGACCCACAAGATATTGCTAATGTTTTAACACTGGAACTGGAGTCCTGCAGCAAATGGTTAGTAGACAACAAACTATCATTACACCTAGGGAAACTGAAGCCATTCTCTTTGGCACGAAACATAAACTGAGAAGGGTAAATAACTTTAATGTTCAATGTAATGGGGAGCCCATCACTTTGGTTTCATCAGTAAAATATTTGGGAATCCCCTTTGACCCATGCATGTCAGGAGAATTGATAGGGAACAGTGTAGTAAAGAAAGCGAATGCCAGACTGAAGTTCCTGTATAGACAAGCACAGTGTCTACCTACTGAGGCTCGCAGGACCCTATGTCTAGCCCTTATACAATGCCATATGGATTATGCTTGCTCTTCTTGGTACTCTGCCTTGACAAAAAAACTGAAAGATAGACTGCAAATCACCCAGAACAAAATCGTAAGATTCATCCTGGGGCTGGGACCAAGAGAACATGTAGGCCAGGATGAATTACAGCAGTTGGATATGCTGAATGTTGAAGACAGAGTAAAACAACTGAAGCTAAATCATGTTTATAAAATTGCTCACAAACAGTGTCCAGAATATCTTGCTGTCAATTTTGTCAAGGTTGGGAACCAAAGCAATCATAGTACTAGGGGGAGAGAGCACAACTTTGTAGTACCCACAGTCATTGGCCAGGCTTCAAACACCTTTTATTGTACAGCAATAAAGGAATGGAACAGACTACCCGCACATGTTAAAGCCAGTCATAGCATGAACCAGTTCAAGAAGAGTGCCAAAAGGTGTCTGATGAATGTAGCTACAGAAAGGGAGGGGAATGATTTTCTATTTTTTATCTAACATACGTGTAAATTTTACCTTATTCCTAGTAATGACCCTCGTATTGTAGATAGTCTTAATGACCCTCGTGTAGTAGATAGTCTTTTTAGTATGATAATAAGATGTTATCTTCATTATAGAATAATAAGAAAATATTATAACCTTTATATTATAATAATAAGGTAAAAGGACCCCAATGGAAATAAGTCACTCTGTCTGACTTTTTTGGGTTATCCTAGGTTCTCTACACATATGCTGCTATGTATGATAATTCTATGTAACTGTATTTGTGTATACCTGAATAAACTTACTTACTTACTTATTTGCACCACATAAAACAGATCCTGCAGCACGCTGTGTATAATGAGAGAAAAAACTGAAATCATGATTTTTCGATTAAAACAGCGAATTTGCAGTGTTTTTTCGTATGTTTTTTATAGTTCTATTTGCGATTTCTTGGTCTCATTTGATAGAATGGAAGACATATTACAGAAATAGAGATGATTTTGATTGGTTTTAGCACTGGAAATGGCTTGAAACTGAGCTCAAAGTAGCAGAAATGTTAAATTTTTGCCGATATTCAAGAGTAAACAAACGACCTCACACGTCTAATACACGCCAGCTGGTGGGTCTAATATGCATTCACAAATATGGTGATGATATTTATACAATTATTACAGTATTACATAACAGTAAATCTTCTATTTTTTGCTGTGAATAAAAATTCATTATGTGAATAAAAAATCAAAATGGAATTTATTTGTAAAGCCTCAAAACATAACTAATGAACAGAGGAAATGTTAGTTTAGTTCCAGGAATACCTACATTGTTTATTCTGGACCCTATTTTGAAATTGGAATATTTTGAACTTTGTGTTACATTGGCCAAATTAACAATTTCCGATCACTTTAATTTGTAGTTGAAACAGTTGACTTGGCTATTTCTTGTGCTCAATCGATAGAATAGAAGTAATACTAGTGAAATAGCTAAGAATTTGGTCGACTGGAATAATGTAATTGGCCTAAAATGGGAGTCAAAGTCGGCAAAATCGCCGATTCGTAAATATCGCTGACACATCAAAATTCGCGAGAGCATAATTTCATCAATTTTCCATCAAATTTCGTACTTTTTGTTTTATTACCTTCACAAAAAGATTCTCTACCATTTCATAAGAAAAAATAACAAATTTTTTTTTTGAAAATTCTTGGACACTGGGGCACCACTTCAGATTTGGGCCTTGGACCCTGAAGGGGTTAACCCCTTCAGGGTCTAAGGCCAAAATCTGAAGTGGTGCTCCAGTGTCCAAGAAATTTTGAAGAAAAAAAAAAATTCTTACAGAATTAGAGTATATTTTTGTGAAGGTAATAAGACAAAAAAAAAAAATTTCTGATCAGTACTTACTGAGATACAGTGCCGAGAAGTTGACCCCAAATGACGTGGTGGTGGCAACATCGACGATTTCCACATACACACATTACTTTATTTACCATTTTTTGTAGTTTTTTCTTTTCTTTTCTAATTTTTTTCTTTTCCTACTAACATTTGGGGCCTGAGAGACCAATACTGTATATAATGTATATATATAAACTCACTGTATTGAACACAATAACCGCACTAAAGTTATTATCATATTATTGTTTACCACTGTTGTTTATTACAATAAACATGCACAAATCTTGTATAATACTAATGTTCTATCATATATTTACATATTTACAATCACTGGACATGGTTTTAGAACTGCTGGAGCTTGTGGAACTCCTTGAAACAAGGCACCATGCACAGAGGTACCTTACATTCCTCACACGTAAACCGAGTGTCTTTGCGTCTTTGTTGCCGTCATTTTGTTTGTGCACAGACGATGCATCTCTTCTAAGCAAATTTCTTCTGAGTTGAAGGAAGTTGTATTATGAAATGATCACCTTCCCTCCTCAAACGCTTTGGTATATCCTGAGGAGTTCGAGGACCTTGTTGTATAGCAGGTGTTGTTACCTGGTACTTCATTATGAGTTGTCTGACAACAGACAAACAAAATTCACCATACGGTGGTCTGTTGCCAGTCTTCATTTGGTACATATTATATGCATTGAGCATTGAAATGTCCATGAGATGGAAGAAAAGTTTCATGTACCACTTGTAACTTTTATGAACATAATCAACAAAGCCAATCTGCATGTCACATTTGTCAACCAAGTGCATGTTTTGTGTATAATCAATCACTGTCACTGGTTTTTGAATGTTCATTAGTCACTCGATCAACTTTGCCACTGTCTTGCATTTCATTACGGTGAATGGTTGTCAACAATGTGACATCTCGTTTGTCATGCCACCATAATGCCATGATGTCATTGGCAGTAAACACCTGCACGTCATCAAGAGCACCTGAGTTGAGCCTGGGCATATGTTTACCATTAGAACGCACTGTGCCACACACATCTGTCTTGTTCACTCGCAAGAAATCACTGAGTAATGGGCTTGTGTACCAGTTATCGGTATATAATGTATGACCCTTACCAAGATAAGGTGCCATCATGCTTCTCACTGTGTCACCTGAGATACCCAATAACATCTTGGTATCTTTCAATATTTTACTTCCCATGTATGCAACAATATCCAATACCAGGCCACTGTCACAGTCACAGAGTACAAACAGTTTTATACCAAAGCGTTTCCTCTTGCTCGGTATATACTGCTTGAATGACAGCCTTCCTTTGAACAAAATCAAAGACTCGTCAATTTCAAGATTCTTGAGTGGATAAAAGTACATGCTGAACTTTTGTATGAGATACATAAAAACATTTCTAATCTTGTATAACCTGTCACTTCTGTCAGGCCTGGTTTTGTCAGAAGTGCAACATATGTAACGGTAAGATAAACCTGTTCACTGGGATGATTTCACTGAAGACCGGGGTAGAAATTAGCCGATCTGTGGACCAGTATGCTTTTATACTATGTTTATAGATATGAGGCATAAGCATTACTGTTGCAAAAACAAATACATTTCTGCAACAGTCATCTCTTTCCACCGGTGTAGTCTTGACTGTGATGATATGATCGTATTTGCCATGGTGTACTCAAAATACTTATTACTTTCCCTGGCAATAGTTTCCATCAGTGGCTGGTCAAAGAATAGTTCAAAGAATTCCAGTTCATTTGCAGTGTTTCCAAGGGGATAAGTTGGTAGAATTCTACTTTCAGAGTCATCAAAGTGGTGGGGCTTGGGAACAAAATTGGGATTTTGCTGCCAATCCCAGATACGGTTTGCTGGTGGATACTGGAAATCATAGGCTGGTTGTGTGGGTAGTTGTGGTTGTGGTGGGCTGGTGGCTGACACTCCGCTTTGTCCTTGAATTGCGGAGTCAGCAGCGTGGGTCCCAGCCTGGGCTGGTGAGTCACGCATGGCCGTAGCACTACCATCACCACTACCACCATCTACTGATGCCTGTGGTCTATCCATGCCAAGTGCAGCCACATCATCCTCACTATCACTATCTATACCTGGTGTAGGGCCATGGGATGTACTCCGTCCCCTGGGCACAGCATAGGGTACACTACCCGAGCGCATGTGGCGGCGTACATACTGACGCTTCACTGGTGAATACGTTTCCTCACTATCACTACTCGAATGATCATCAAGAGCAATAAAATCACAATCCACGTCACTATCATTATCATTACTGAAGTCAGAGGCCTGGCCACACGAAAATAATAGTTTTCTCTTGCAATGAGGTACAACCGACCGTGACTGACGAGTGCCCACACCAGAGGTAGAAGGTTGAGGATCGTCAGGGTTTTCTGCACTATTATCGATATCCTGGTCATTCCTTTCGGTCACCAACTGATCAAAGCCAAAGAATTCGTCTTCATTTCTACTTCCATGACTGTCAGAACTATCAGATAGGAACAGGAGAGTCCCAATTTTCCTTGGAGTGAGAGCTGCCTTGCGACGAGGCATGGTGAACAAGGGTAACTGAGCTGGCGTTCCCACAATGCTATGCGGGCGCCTAGATTTTTTGTTTATGGCGCACACCCACCACACAGACCCGTTCTCTCACATGTAGGCCTATGAGCATTTTCACGCTAAATTTGACAGAGCTAGAATTTTGGCATAGATCTACGGTTTGGACACTCAACATGATGCCGTAGATCTACGGGACGGACCCTGAAAGGGTTAAAAAATATTTTCTCTCGATTTTTACACAGGAAGTCGCTAACAATATCCCAGTAATTAATTTTTATAGTGGGCCTGAAGAAGATAAATTATGTAGTATCACAGTCACTAGTGAAATGGTTATGAAACAAGTAGACTGACTGAAACAATGTAAATCACCGGGTCATGATGAGCTTTTTCAAGGGTTCTTAAGAAGTGCAAAATGGAACTCTGTGAACCATTAACTAATATTTTTAATTTATATCTTCAAACAGGTGTAGTGTTTGACATATGTAAGATGGCTAATGTAATTCCTATTTTTAAAGCAGGGGACAAGTTGTTACCATCAAATTACTGCCCAATAAGCCTTACCTCAATTGTAGGCAAATTACTGAAGTCAGTTATAGCTGATATTATAAGAAGCCATCTGGATAAGCATAATTTGATTAATGATACTTAGCATGGATTCACGAGGGGCTGTTCCTGCCGAACTAATTTATTAACCTTCTTCAGTAAAGCTTTTGAGGCTGTTGATCACGATAGAGAATTCAACATTGTTTATTTAGATTTTAGTAAGGCTTTTGATAGAGTACTCACCAGAGACTTAAAGAAAGTGGCAGCTCATGGCATTGGGGGAAAAGTGCTGTCATGGATCGAGTCATGGCTCACCAATTGGAAACAGAGAGTATGCTTAAATGGGATTAAATCCGAGTGGGGATCTGTAACAAGTGGCGTTCCACAGAGATCGGTCTTGGGCCTGTTGTTGTTTATAATATATATCAATGACCTTGAGGGAATTACTAGTGATAAGAGCAAATTCGCCGATGACACAATGATAGGTAGGATAATTGATTCGAACTTCAGGAGGATTTAGACAAACTCAATATCTGGTCAGAAAAGTGGCAAATGCAGTTCAGTGTAGATACTAAATGCAAGGTTCTGAAGCTCGAGAGTGTCCATAGAACTTAGCCATACGGATTGCGAAAAAGGACTTAGGGGTTATAGTAAGCAGCAGTCTTAAACCAAGACAGCAGTACCTAAGCGTAGATAATAAGGCAAACAGATTACTGGAATTTATGTCAAGAAGTGTAAGCAACAGAAGTCCAGAGGTTATACTACAGCTCTATACATCATTAGTAAGGCCTTGCCTAGATTACACAGCTCAGTTATGGTCTCCATATTACAGAACGGATATAAATTCGTTAGAAAACATTCAATGAAGAATGACGAAATTAATTCATAGCATTAGAAATCTTCCATATGAAGAAAGATTGAAGTCCCTTAAATTACATTCACTTGTAAGACAAAGAATGAGGAGAGACATGATCGAAGTGTACAGGTGGAAGATAGGTATTAACAAAGGGGATATAAATAAGGTCTTAAGGATATCTCTCCAAGAGAGAACCCGGAATAATGGATTCAAATTAGATAAGTTTATATTTAGAAAGGATATAGGAAAGTATTGGTTTGGAAATAGGGTAGTTGATGAGTGGAACAGTCTGCTTAGTAGGGTTATTGAAGCTAGGACCTTGGGTAGTTTCAAATTTAGGTTGGATAAATACACGAGTGAGAGTGGTTGGATTTGAGAGGGACTTGCACATGAGTGAATGGAGTTATCAGGGCTTGTTTCTTGGGTAGCGCTGAAAGCTGCGTTGGGCAAATACAGTGGACCCCCGCTTAACGATCACCTCCAAATGCGACCAATTATGTAAGTGTATTTATGTAAGTGCGTTTGTACGTGTATGTTTGGGGGTCTGAAATGGACTAATCTACTTCACAATATTCCTTATGGGAAAAAAAGTACTGCACTTGAACATACTTGGGGTTCAACCGGGGGTCCACTGTATTCTATTAATGGGATGGATTGTGAAGTACTTGCCTGGTATGGGCCAACAGGTCTGATGCAGTGTTCCTCCTTTCTTATGTTCTTAAGTCCCACTCAAATCAAATCATGTGTGTGGGGTAGTACCCTGGCTGGTGTGTTCTTTCTTGAATTCTATCATGTTTCTTGCCTTCTTTACCAAAGGGCTGGCACTAGGAGCTTTCTTTTGGCCCATAGTGGCTTATTTAGCAATTGCAAGCACAAAAAACAATGGATTATTATGGAATTTATCATATGAACATGTGGGGTGATGGTCACTTACCAATAAACAATGCCACACTGACTGGGAATGGTGTGTGGGGCGCCTTTGTGTGCGTGCAGATGCTGGGAGGCTACTCGTACATGTTACGGATGAGTGACAAATGGTGAGACAAATTATGAACCACGAGGCTATATTTTGTAGATGAATGGTTCAAAGAACCGACACGTTAAATTAGACACATGTGCAACTCTTGGGTATCTTTATTGAGGAAAATGTTTTGCCACATAATGGCTTCATCAGTCCATACAAAGGATAAACTTGAAGAACAGTAGGAGAATGAGGTAATCAGTCCCTCAACCTTGAGTCGATGTGGTCAGTCCATCAATCTTGAATAGAATACGGCATAGTGGAGAAGCAGCTTATAAACCGTATGGCAGGAGAGGTGCAGCAGTCGTAGGTGGTGTCACATCTGTCCAATGTGGAAGTAGGTCGTGCCCAAGGTTAGGCAAGCGAAGCATTCCCAAGTATTAAGATCCCAAGAAGTTGCAGTGCCTGACAGGATTGTAGATGAATGGTTCAAAGAACCGACACGTGTCAGTTCTTTGAACCTATTTCTGTAATATATCTTCCATTCTATCAAATGAGACCAAGAAATCGCAAATAAAACTATAAAAAACATACGAAAAAACACTGCAAAGTCGCTGTTTTAATAAAAAATTGTGGTCTCAGTTTTTTTTCTCATTATACACAGTGTGCTGCAGGATTTGTTTTATGTGGTGCACACATACCACATAGATGTATTCTCTCATATCTAGGCCCAAATGTACCACTCACAGTTTATCAGAGTGAGCTGAGCTCATGGCGTAGATCTACGGTTTGGACCCTGAACGTAAAGCCGTAGATCTACGGGACGGACCTTGAAAGGGTTAAAGGCCACAACAAGACAAAGATCATGACAGCCAGGGAGATGACTGGGTGGGTATTGAGAACTTTCAAATCAAGGGAAACAATGCCGATGGTGACACTCTTCAAATCGCTAGTGCTCCCTCACTTAGAATATTGCTCAGTGCTGACGGCCCCGTTCAGGGTAGGAGAAATATCGGAGCTGGAACAAATACAGAGATCGTTTACGGCTCACATTGAGCCAGTAAATTCAAATTCAAAGTTTATTCTCTATAAGGATTACAATGCTGAGTTTACAGAATTTGGTTATTGTGTGGTTTACATGTAGTAAAATACTAATTACAGAGGGGGCCACTAGAACACCTAGCATGGCTAGGCATTTCGGGCAGACTTAGATTAATTCTTAACTTTAAAATATTACAAATTATGAGGTAAGTTGGTATTATGGCTAAGTTACTAAATACTAGTTTGTGAGTTTAGCAATGTGAATGCTTTTGTTTTGGCACAATACATAGTTTCAGTATTGGAGTATCACAGGCCAACTTATGACTAGTTAGGATTCATTATTTTAAGATTGAGATTGATATTTCTGTTTATGGTCAAATGGGTGAGTTAGTGTAAGTATGAACCACCAGGTGGTATTCGTGTAATTAGTTGACAGGGTGTATCAGGGAGATAAGATGTTTTCTAATGGTAGTTTTGAAGGTGATGGAATGTGTCTGCAGTTCTAGAGTTTTCAGGTAGGGTGTTCCAGATTTTAGGGCCTTTGACATACATTGAATTTTTGTAAAGGTTTAGTCGGACACAGGGAATGTCATAGAGATGTTTGTGTCTGGTGTTATGCCTGTGGGTTCTGTCACAACTATCAAGGAAGCATTTTAGGTCAAGGTTAATATTGGAATTTAAGGTCCTGTAGATATAGATTGCACAGTAGTAAGTGTGGATGTACTGAACAGGGAGTAAGTTTAGATCTATGAAGAGTAGGGGGTGTGTTGCCAGGGATGGGATTTAGTGATTATTCTTACTACAGCTTTTTGTTGGGTTATTATTGGCTTTAGGTGTGTTGATGCAGTTGATCCCCAAGCACAAATAGCATAGGTGAGGTATGGATAAATAAGTGAGTGGTATAGTGTGAGAAGGGCATTTTGCGGCACGTAGTATCGTATCTTGGAGAGGATCCCAACCGTTTTGGATACTTTTTTGGTTATGTGTTGGATATGGGTGCTGAAATTCAGGTTGTTGTCGAGGTATAGGCCTAGGAATATGCCCTCATTATGTCTGGCAATTAGAGTGTTGTCGATCTTAATGTTAATTTGCGCAACTCCTGCTCTGCTACCAAACATAATATAGTAGGTTTTGTCAGTGTTAAGCGTAAGTTTTTTGGCTGTCGTCCAAGTCGATATTTTGATCAGCTCCTCGTTAACGATGGTGTTGAGGGTGGCAAGATTAGGGTGAGAGATGACATAAGTCGTGTCGTCAGCAAAGAGAATGGGGTTCAGGTGGTGGGATATGTTTGGAAGATCATTGATGTATATGAGGAAGAGCAGGGGACCAAGGACAATTCCCTGTGGAACTCCAGTATCAAGTGGCCGTGTTGTTTATGCTGTGTCTTTAATGGTGACATACTGATACCTATTAGTAAGGTAAGATTTGAAATATGCAAGCGCATGGCCTCTTATACCATAATGGTCAAGTTTGTGGAGTAGGATGCGGTCTACTGTGCCAAAAGCTTTTCTTAGGTCAGTAAAAATTCCTAGTGGATATTCCTTATTTTCCAATGCTGTGTAAAGCAGATCTAGCATTTTTATAATTGCATCATTAGTGCTTTTATTTTTTCTGAATCCAAATTAGCAGAGGTTGAGTATGTTTTGTGCTGTTATAAACGAATATAGTCTCCTGTGCACGAGTTTCTCAAAGATTTTGGATAGCAATGGTAAGTTTGATATAGGCCTATAGTTGTTTAAATCTGTAGGGTCACCACCTTTATGTATTGGTGTAACCCTTGCTGTCTTGAGTAGTTTCGGGAAGGTGCTAGTTTCTAGTGACTTGTTAAAAAGTAATGAAATAGCATGCGAAAGGACATGGGCCGCTCGTTTGTACAATAATGGTGGGACATGAGACAGATTCCCTGAGTTATTTTTAAGTGACTTTATAATCTCGGTGACTTCCGTGGGCTCAGTTGGTACAAGATAGAAGGAATTTGGGAAATTCCCATCAAGGTAGTCCCTGGCATGGGCATTGGTACGTGGGATTTTATTGGCGAGATTAGATCCTATGGTTGAGAAGAAGTCGTTTATCATGTTAGCTGTGTCAGTGGGATGCAGTGGTGTTTCATTAGGTTTAGTTAGGACAATATTCTTGTTTTTTTTCAGTTTGTGGGTCCCTAGAATCTGAGAGAGTGTTTTCCAAGTCTTTTTTGTATCTCCTCTTGTGTCAGTGAATCTGCTGGAGTAGTATAGTTGTTTGGCTTTCTTTATTACTTTGGTGAGAACTGATGAATAGTGTTTAAGAAAATCTTTGTGTATTAAGCCCTGTCTATATTGCTTTTCATATTGGTGTTTCTTATCAATGGATTTCAGAATGGTGCTGGTTAGCCATGGGCAACCAAGCCATTTGTTCGCGATCTGTTTTGTTTTTATAGGACAGTGTTTGTTGTATAGTCTAAGTAATTTGTTAAGAAAAATGTCTGTCCAGTCATCAATACCACTGGCCTTGGAGAATTCTGTAGGCCAGTCAACAGTCTCTAGGTAAGCTGTGAAATTCCTTATTGAGGCCTTGTCATGGAGTCTAAATGAAACTTTGTTGTATTCAAGTGGTGGTTTACTAATGTTTGTCAAGAGGAAGGTAGGGTAGTGGTCTGTAGTGCTATCTGTGATTATCCCTGATTTAAGGGGGGCTAGTATATTGGTCCATATGTGGTCTATTATGGTTGCACTTGTCTCAGTGAGCCTGGTTGGTTTAGTTATTGTTGGTATGAGAAGTGTGTTGTTCATATTGTTGATGAAATCAGTTACAGGCTGATCATCTAGTAGGCCAAGGTTGATGTTGAAGTCTCCAGCTAAGAGAAGGTGGTGCTTATTCATTTGTCTGTTTGTTATTAGTGCCTTTAATTTCTCACTGAAATTTGGGATGTTTGTGTGGGGTATCTGGTAAATGGCACCGATTGTTATAGGCGTCTTAAGGTTTTTTACAGTAAAATTAGCAAAAATGTATTCCCCATATTCATCACTAAAGCAAGTGGTGCTAATACAAGATAATTGGTTAGAGTAATAGATTGTAATACCACCCCCAACTTGGTATGGTCTGCAGTTGTGGATTGCTGTGTATCCTGGTAGAGGGTAGATATCTATTGTGTCCTGCTTAAGCCAGGTCTCAGTAAGAATAATGCAGGAGAAGGGTGTCTTTAGTGACTCAAGGAGTGCCAGGAGGTCATCATAGTGTTTGCTTAAAGACCTGATGTTGTAGTTAAGAACTGATAGACTTTTAGCATTGTTTAGGATAGTGCTGGCTTGTGATGCTGTGTAATAAAGGCAGTTACTTTCCAATAGGTTTTGATTGGGTGTCAGATTATGGAGGTTTAGATCAGGGTCAATGTGATCAATCATCTTCTATGTTTAAATTATGGTTATTTATATCCTGAGTTGTGTGTTGAGTTCTAGTACTGATATCTGTAGTGGCGGGAAGTTTGGACAAGTATATAGCTAAAGCATTTTGGTCATATAGAGTATAGTCACTAATACACATAATGAAGTTGATGTTGTCTATGTGTTGTGCTGGAATAAGCTAAAGTACAACTAGGTATAAACTAATAATATAAAAATACAAATTAAAAATAGCACAAGACTCTCACTTGTAATTGCACTAAGGTCTAATATAATGACTTTGGTATTGTCTATGTATTGAGCTAGAATGAGCTATAGTACAACTAGGTTTAATCTAATAATATAAAAATACAAATTAAAAACAGCACCAGACTCTCACTAGTAATTGCACTATGGTCTTATATAATGAATTTGGTATTGACTATGTATTGAGCTAGAATGAGCTATAGTACAACTGAGTTTAATCTAATGATATAAAATAGGCACAAGACTCTCAATTGTAATTGCACTAATTTCTTACGTAAGTTGTTTACAAAAACTAGAGGATAACTAGATTTAAATTGACAAGATAAAATACACAAGTTAAGGTAGCAAAAGAATAATAAAAAAAAATAATAAAAATAAAAATGACAATGACTTGGTTATAATATGCTAGTAAGATGGTAGACAGGATAATATAAAAGTTGTAGTTGAAAATACTAGTTTAAAAAAGTATAGAATAAAAATGGGCAATAATAAAAGTTTACAATAAGTTTGGTCAATATAGTTTAAAGTAAAATTGGGCAATAATAGAGATTTTAAAATAAAATTGGGCAATAGAGTATTTCTTAAAGTGAGGTAGAATAATTGAGGACAAGTTATGGTTAGTTTAAAATAAAATAAGATAGAACAGTGATGTGGTAAGATGTAAAAAAGGAGATAGATTCTGTAGGTATTAAACACAATTAAGACTATGAGGTAGAATGGTCATTGAATACAACAGTGACAATCAAAAGTAGTTGGGGTATTGGAAATTTAGGGGGGCACAAATTTATGACAATATAACACTAACGGTGGACTGTGGGTATTATCTGCACTTTACTCTGATTCTGTTAGTCCAGTCTCACTTAGGAATGTTTTAAGGTCATGTTCTGTAGAGATGAAGTATCTCTTCCCAGTGGGCTGTTTCCTAACTGCGATTTTTCTGTCCCTTACAAAGCACTGGTGGATTTTTTGGGCATAGCGTAATTTTCTTAGCCGATAAAGGAGGTTTTGTCTTGTTTTGGTAAGGCACTCATTGACGTAAACATCAGTTTTCATAGAAATAGATGTTTTTAGTAGGTTGTTTCTTTGTAGGCTAGTTGGGAATTTTAACAGCACTGTTTTTTTACCCGCATGGTAGCCCATCAGTTTGCAATCCCTTAGGTCATCGCTACGTATGTTAAGGCGAAGTTGGTCCTTGATAAGTTGTAGGATGGTCTCCATGCAGGTCTCTTGGGTGACTGTGGGTGGGAGATGTTTGCTGTTAACTACAACAGCGTCAGATAGCTGTTGTTGGTCATTATGGTCTTGGAAGTTGGTTATGACATTGGCAAGTTGTTGGTCCACTCTTGATCTTTCCTCTATAATGTTGGTAGTAAGGAGGGTGACTTGGTCTTTTAGAGTGTTGATGGTGTCTAGGTGTTCCAGAGTGTCTAGTTTATGTTCTAGAGCAGTGATCTTGCTGAGGTACTCTGCATTGCTAGCTTTTAGTTCCTGCATTTCTTGAGTTAGTTTGGTGATCGTTTGGTTCTGAATCATAAGGAGTTTAGCTATTTCTGGGTCGGTGATCTTCTTGACATCAAATCCTAGGAAGGAGTTATCTTGGACTGTGGCGGTGGCCATGTTTGTTGTTGTTTATCATGTGTTGTGGTGATGCCGGTGGGTGATGAGGGTTGTGTCCTGGCTGGCAGTACCACAAGTTTTCCCCGTGGTATTACTGGTCTCACCTTTGATGTTAGGAGTCCTTAGCTGGTTACTGGATCTTCTTTTATTGCTCTGACCCTTGTCCATTGGCTGTGGCTTCGGGTGTATAGTAGGCGATGGGTGATGGGTGAATGTTGTGGAGTATCACTTCAGTGGCAGCGGGGTAGGAGGTGGTAATACGAGTCCTATTAGTTGGTAATTTGTGTACTTTTGGGTGATTTCTGCAGCTGATTTATATCATTCTGGGTATCCACACATGTTAGTGTTATGTGGGTCTTGATTAGGCCATCACTGAGCTGCTGGGAACCTCAGGTAAAGCACCTAAACTACTGGGAATGCCTGCAAGTCTTGAACATGTACTCATTGGAGCGGAGGAGAGATAAGTACATGATAATATATACCTGGAAGGTACTCGAGGGCTTTGTCCCAAATCTGCACACTGCCATAACAACATACTGGAGTGAGAAATATGGGAGGAAGTGTAAAATAAACCCAGTGAGGAGCAGGAGTGCGGTGGGGACAATAAGGGAACACTGTATCAACATCCAGGGTCCAAGACTTTTCAACATCTTACCAGAAGATATTAGAAACACTGCTGGAACAAGTGTTGAAGCCTTCAAGAGGAAACTAGACAAGTATCTTCACCAGGTGCCAGATCAACCAGGCTATGATGGATATGTGGGGCAGTGGGCCTTCAGCAGCAACAGCCTGGTTGACCAGGTGAGCACCAGACGAGCCTGGCCCATGGCCAGGCTCAGAGAGTAGATATACTCTCGAAATTCTTCAAAGGTATACTAATGCCACCTGCATTTCTTCAGTACTTCAGTGCAGCAGCAGGAATTTGAGGTTTATCTCTGTTTTTATAACTGTGTCACTTGGACCAGTGTTAAAATGCAAGGGATCCCTGCATAGATGTCCACCAAGGAAGGAAGAGGGAATGCAAGGAGGGATGGTGGGAGCAGTTTGACCCCTTTCCTCCCAAGATCAAGCATGTGTCAAGATAAACATCCATACTGATGGCTGGCCTTTTCTCCTGTTACACCTTGGTAACCTATATGTCTTTTATGGGAAGAGTTCCAATATAGAGAGTCCCGGGATATACCCACAAATCCCTAACTTATGAATGCCTGTGTTACAATAATACACACTTATGAATGAGGTCAAAAAAGACATAATATGGAAGAGATAATTATTTTATGAATGTTGATCTGCAGTTACAAACATGCAATATGTAATTGTCCTTTGTTGTACTGCTTCCTGTAGGACAGTAGATCCATAGTTATAGATGGCTAGTTCATACGTTGAAATATTTGAAATGTAACTCATTGGTAAGTTGGGAACTCGCTATACTGTCTTGTAAATTTTAACTGCTTTTTCCATCACTTTCCCTTCTATATGCATATGTTTGTCTTTAACTGTGCTGTATACAAATATGAATATGTACTCATGCATATATTTATGTACATATATATTTACAGATTCGGAGATTCAAGAGTGGTACAAAGGTTTCCTTAAAGACTGCCCAACTGGACATCTTTCAGTTGAAGAATTCAAAAAGATATATGGAAACTTTTTTCCATATGGTGATGCATCAAAGGTACGCCCTTTTACCAGATAAAGATTTCAGAATTCTGCAGCTTCTCTTATGTTATGAGCATACACATATCTCACACTATTTAATAAAATTGAATTGCGTGTCCTTTAAGTCTAGTATTGCATTGTACATTTCACAGTGAATGGTAAAATACCTATCTCTGTAAACCAGTGATCCAAATTGTGTAATTTCACAAACATTAATTTTTTTAACACCTCATCTGGACACTTAGTGGTCAATGAATTTTGGTGATTGTGAAAGTAAAATAGTTGATAAGGTTGGTAAAACAACATTTGCCCTCACTGAACCTGTGCTGGTTACTATTTATGAAAACATTTTTCTCCAAATGCTCTATCACACACCTTTTAAATATACAATATAGTCACTATGTTTGCTGTCATCCCAATCTCTGGCAACTGTCCTGTGTTCATTGACTTGTAGATCATAGCTAGAAGTTCAGACAGTTCTGCTCCTCACAGAATCCATGGTGTTACCTGTATCCAGCTCCATTATTTATTTATTTTTTTTTTTTTACCTCTACCCCCTGTTGTATATATGATGTCTAGTACCTGGTGATGTACTCTTCATCCCTGGGCTTTTCTGGCATTGCTCATGATTGGGCTTTATTTGAGATATGATTTATTTGTTGACATCCAAGCCAACACTTTTCTAGTTCAACAGTGACCATGTTGTAGAAATCATCATGGCTGGAATATTAGCTAAATACAGTGGAACCTCTACTTGCGAGTTTAATCTGTTCCATGACCTTGCTCGCAACTGGATTTGCTCAGTTGCAGAGTCAATTTTCCTCATTTAAATTAATTGAAATGCAATTAATCCGTTCCAGTGGAATTCTGTATTTCAATAATTTCTCTAATATCAACTCTGCGGTTTACTTATCTATCACAATTCATCTAAAATGGCATAATAAGCAATATAAATAACATAGAAACCTGATATACACTCTAGGATGAATAAAACGTCATTATGTAACAGGTGGAGGCGGCCACATCCGCTCCCTCTTTATTGTGGTAAATACACCTACCATCCGACTTACGACCTGCTCGACTTACGACCATTCGACTTACGACCGTGTTTTTTATGCCAAATTTCTGGGAAATAAACAACTATTTGTGTTGTACACAGTGTTTATCTTAAACCTTACAGGATAAAATACAGTACTAACAGCATAAAAAGTAAAGTAAAACATGAAATACCAAAATAAAACAAAATAAAGTCATTACAGAAATGTTTTGTTGATATTCAGTAGTAAAGTTCGACTTACGACCATTTCGACTTACAACCGGTTTCTCGGAACCGAACTCTGTCGTAAGTCGGATGGTAGGTGTACTGCCACCTAGTGATGGCCTTTTGAAGCTGCCTATTATTATAATAATAATAATAATGTAGTACACATTACAGTGGACCCCCGGTTTACGATCAGCTCCCAAAACGACTATGTAAGTGTATTTATGTAAGTGTGTTGGTACGTGTATGTTTGGGGGTCTGAAATAGACTAATCTAATTCACAATATTCCTTATGGGAACAAATTCGTTCAGTAATGGCACCTGAACATACTTCTGGAATGAAATAATATCGTAAGTCGGGGGTCCACTGTATTATTATACATATTATATTATTATTATACATATTATTATTATTATTATTATTATTACAATATAAATATTTTGTAGTTTTTATTTACACAAAAAATAGAAGATTTACTGTTATGCAGACTACTGTCTTATTGCAATAATTGTATAAATAATGTCAACCCATTCATGACTGCTTATTGGAATGGACATTTGTCCTACGTTGAGCTCAATTTCAAGGTACTTTTCATCGTTTAAGCAATCAAAATCATATCTATTTCTGTAATGTATCTTCCATTCTATCAAACGAGACAAAAAAACGAGAATACAGCCATAAAAACCATACAAAAATACCTCTAAGGGGTGGCTAATTGCTGAGAAGTGAACTTCATTATTTATGCTCCGATTTCTTTCATTTTTGGTGTACGTTAAGAAGCATCTTTCCATCGTACATTGCCCAAGTTTCAATAAGATAGTCCAACAAACAAATGAGATCCAGTTCCCCAGATTAAGAGCAAGAGCCCTTCACCAGCGTCAAGGAACCTCCCTTGTGGTCTGCTCACTTATGGAAATTTCACTCGCATATGGAAGCAAAAAACTGACCCATCAACCGCTCATATTTGGAAAAACTCGCACATGGATGCGCTCGCAAGTAGAGGTTTCAATGTATAGGCTACAACCAGAGGAAATTTTGAAAATCTATATAAGCACAATACAGATGGGGTACCATGAGAATAGATCTTGATCCTCTAACTGCAAATAGGTAAATACAAAAATAGGTGGTTTCACACACACATTGTTTTAGAGTACAGTAAACAACCACCTTTTGCATGAGTTACACTGTAAAAAACAGAGCTATACATGAAATTGTGATAGGTGAATCAAACATCTTATGGGTAAAACTGGGTTATGTTGCATACCACCTCCAAAAATACCACAATTTTCTCTTAACCCTTTCAGGGTCCAGAGGCCAAATTTCAAAGTGTGCACCAGGTCCAAGAATTTAAAAAAAAAAAAAAAAAAAAAAAAAAATTTTCTTATGAAATGGTAGAGAATCTTTTTCTGAAGGTAATAAAACAAAAAGTACGAAATTTGATGGAAAATGGAAGATTTATGCTCTTGCGAATTTTAATGTGTCAGCGATATTTACGCATTGGCGATTTTGCCAACTTTAACTCCCATTTTAGGCCAATTACAGTATTCCAGTCAACCAAATTCTTAGCTATTTCACTAGTATTACTTCTATTTTATCAATTGAGCACAAGAAATTGCTAAGTAAACTGTTTCAACTACAAAATAAAGTGATTGGAAATTGGTAATTTGGCCAATTTAACACAAAGTTCAAAATATTCCAGTTTCAAAATATGGTCCAGAATAAACAATGCAGGCATTCCTGGCACTAAACTAACATTTCCTCTGTTCATTAGTTATGTTTTGAGGCTTTACGAATGAACTCCATTTTGATTTTTTTTTATTCACATAATGAATTTTTATTCACACCAAAAAAATAGAAGATTTACTGTTATGCAATAGTGTAATAATTGTATAAATAATATCACCATATTTGTAAACATATATTAGACCCACCAGCTGGCATATTAGACATGTGAGGTCATTTGTTTACTGTTGAACATCGGCAAAAATTTAACATTTCCGCTATTTTGAGCTCAGTTTCAAGCCATTTCCAGTACTAAAACCAATCAAAATCATCTCTATTCCTGTAATATATCTTCCATTCTATCAAATGAGACCAAGAAATCACAAATACAACTATAAAACACACACGAAAAAACACACTCATTATTCACTGTGCTGCAGGATTTGTTTTATGTGATGCACACATACCACATAGATGTATTCTCTCATATCTAGGCCCAGATTTACTGCTCACCCTCTTCAAGGGGGGCTCCTTGGCATGGTGAAGAGGCTCTTGGTCTGAGGAATTAGACCTGTCGGTCTACTTCCTCAGACCGAACCTAATTACCCCCCAATCCCTATCCCATCCTCCCCTTTTTCCTTTCCTCCTCCTCCTCTCCACCCCTCCCTTTTGCCCTTCCTTTTTGGCCTTTGGTATTTTTTTTTTTTTTTTTTTTCCACAGGCACGCTAGTTCCTAGGTAGGGGAAAGGGTACCAGGGTCCATCCCATTCCGTTGAGGTTCTTGGTGGTGGCGTAGTTTGCCGTGGAATCTGGATTACCTGGGGATGTACTGATCCCTCTCCGGTATCAGGCGATGGGTGTATCTCTGGAAGCCACCTTTCGGATTCCGGGGGTGGTGGCCGAAGGAGGTATGCTTTGTGGCGGATTTCCGGCCGCCCTCTCTTTTGTCCACCGAGGTAGCTCGGCAGATGTGAGGTTGCTATCCCGGATTGCCGGTTTACTGGCATAATGGGTAGGGTATGGCACGGGTTCCATGCTGCATCTGCGGTGCTGAGGTCCTCTTGGGCGCGGAGGGAGATTTCTGGCCCTTTCATTCCTCCTAGGAACTATCCCTCCCCGGTCCCCCCTTTTTTTATTTTTTTTATTTTTATTTTCTGTTCTTTCTTTTTTTTCTTAAAAACAAAAAGAAAGAAGTAACCTAACCATGGCAGCCCTAGTCCATGAACCTGCTACCCCCGAGCCCCTTCTTGATACCGCACCCCGTTCTGACCCCGCCTCGTCTTTGGACCACTCTTCGGACACTCCTCATGCCTCTGTACCTCTCGCCGGTGCTGTTTCCTCACCCGCTTCAGGTACTGAGGCCTCGACTGACTCCTTCAATTTATCTGACCTTCGCTCTCCTCTGACTATGCTTCCGGCCACCCACCCCCTCCATGTTTTAAATACAGGTACTCACACCCATTTTGATCCTCGGACTCACACTCTCTCTTGCATTGATCTCTCAGTCTGCTCTTCCTCCGCCGCATTAGACTTCACTTGGTCTGTTCTTCTGGACTTACATGACAGCGATCATTTCCCAATCATTCTTACTTCCCCTTCATATTCACCACCTCTTTGCATCCCACGCTGGCAATTTGATCAGGCAAATTGGAACCTTTACTCACACCTAACTATTTTTAGAGAGGTTCCTTCTTCGTCCTCCATCGATGAGCTTTTACACCTCTTCTCGTCCTCCATTTTAACTGCAGCTTCTCATTCTATACCCCAAACTTCGGGCAGGCATTCTCAGAAATGCGTCCCTTGGTGGTCTCCTGCTTGTGCTCGTGCAGTACGTTTGAAACGCGCTGCATGGGGCAGGTACCGGTACAATAGAACCACAGAGAGACTCCTTGATTTTAAACAGAAGCGTGCGATTGCTCGCCGTGTCATCCGTGACGCTAAATGCACTTGCTGGCGAGATTGTGTCTCCACCATCACCTCTGCTTCCTCTATGAGTGCAGTCTGGAAAAAAGTACGAAAACTGAGTGGTAAATATTCTCCTGACCCGGCTCCTGTTCTGTGGGTTGCCGGTGTTGATATAGCAAACCCACTAGATGTTGCCAATGAAATTGGCAATCATCTGGTCCGTATTTCTCAGGGACTCCATCTATGCCCCTCATTTCTTTCCTCAAAGTCTGCCAGAGAGTTAGCACCCTTGGACTTTTCTTCTCTCAGAGAAGAACAGTATAATGTGCCTTTTACACTTCAAGAACTGGAGGCAACACTCTCAGGTTGTCGATCATCGGCAGCTGGGCCCGACGACATTCATATTCGTATGCTACAACATTTACATCAGTCAGCCCTTGCAGTCCTATTATGCCTTTACAATCTTATTGGGTCACAAGGAGTTCTTCCACAGCTGTGGAAATCCGCCATTGTTCTCCCTTTCCGCAAACCAGGCACTACGGGACATGAAACCTCCCACTATCATCCCATTGCTCTTACCAGTTCAGTTTGCAAAGTAATGGAACGCCTAGTAAATAGACGTTTAGTGTGGTATTTAGACACACACAACAGTCTCTCCACTCGTCAATATGGCTTTCGTAAGGGACGTTCTACCATAGACCCCTTACTACGCTTGGATACGTATGTTCGTAATGCCTTTGTGAATAACCACTCAGTTATTGCCATATTTTTTGACGTTGAGAAGGCATATGACACAACTTGGAGGTATAATATTTTAGCCCAAGCCCACTCCTTAGGCCTTCGAGGCAATCTACCATCCTTCCTTAAGAACTTTTTAACTGACAGGCATTTCCGCGTTCGGGTTAATAATGTGCTCTCCCCGGACTTTATCCAAGGTGAAGGTGTCCCCCAGGGATGTGTTCTGAGCACAACACTTTTTCTCCTTGCTATTAATGATTTGGCCTCTAGTCTTCCATCAAATATTTGGTCATCACTCTATGTTGATGACTTCGCTATTGCCTGTGCAGGCGCTGACTGTCACCTCATTACAGTTTCTCTCCAACATGCAGTCGACCGTGTTTCCAATTGGGCCACCACACGTGGGTTTAAATTTTCCAGCACTAAAACCCACCAAATTACTTTCACTAGACGCTCTGTCATCTCCGATCATCCTTTGTACCTCTATGGCTCCCGTATCCCTGAACGTGATACAGTCAAGTTTCTGGGCCTCCTCTTTGATCGTAGGTTATCCTGGAAACCTCACATTACCTCTCTGAAGGCAACTTGTCACAGCCGGCTGAACCTTCTTAAAACCCTTGCTCATCTTTCATGGGGAGCTGATCGTCGAACCCTCCTTCGCCTACATTCCACCCTCATTTTATCGAAACTTGATTATGGTGACCAGATCTCCTGCTACTCTCTCTAACCTTAACCCCATTCATCACCAAGGATTACGTTTATGCCTCGGTGCTTTTCGCTCTTCCCCTGTTGAGAGCCTCTATGCAGAAGTGAACGTTCCATCCTTATCCGATCGCCGTGATGCCCATTGCCTTCGCTACTATGTACGCTCTCATGATCTCCGCAATCCTTCCATTTATACATTCTTTATTTGTTCGCCGCCCCTGTTTACTCTGTCCCTTCTCTCTTCGCCTTCATTCGCTCTTGTCTTCTCTTCAATTACCACCTTTCTATGTTCATGTAGCATTTCACTTTTCCCTACTTCCCTGGGAAGTTCCAGCTGTTCGAGTCTGTTCTTTCTCTCTCCCTTGCTCGAAAACCCAACTGTCTACGGTCGCTTCCCGCTCTCTTTTTCTTGACCACTTCCACTCTCATTCTCATACCATTGCTGTGTACACAGATGACTCTAAGTCTTCTGACGGCGTAGGATTTGCAGCAGTTTCCGGACAGCGTCGTACAAGGGCATTTACTATCTTCGGCTAGTATTTTTACTGCTGAATTGTATGCCATCCTTGCAGCACTTATCTGTATTGCATCTATGCCTGTGTCATCATTTGTGGTTGTCTCAGACTCCCTTAGTGCTTTACAGGCTATACAGAAATTTGATACACCTCACCCCTTAGTCCTCCGTATCCAACTTTGGCTATGCCGCATCTTTACCAAGCATAAAGATATTGTTTTTTGTTGGGTCCCTGGTCATGTTGACGTACAGGGCAATGAACAGGCAGACACTGCTGCGCGGTCAGCAGTACATGACCTACCAGTTTCATATAGAGGTATTCCATTTACGGACTATTTTGCTGCAATATCTTCCCACCTTCACACCCGTTGGCAACAACGTTGGTCTACTATGCTCGGCAACAAACTTCAATCTATTAAATCGAGTATAGGTTACTGGCCGTCTTCTTGTCACCAGTGTCGAGGTTGGGAGACTACTCTTTCCCGTCTTCGCATTGGCCATTCTCGTCTTACTCATGGATATCTCATGGAGAGGTGCCCTGCTCCTCTCTGTGAGAATTGTCAGACTCCATTATCAGTCAGCCAGATTCTGTTGGACTGCCCACTTTATCAACGAGCACGCAGAATTTACCTCCGTCGTCGTCTTCGCTCCGCTGCTCTCTCTTTACCTTCCCTTCTCACTGATGGACCTACCTTTCATCCAGACTCTCTCATTGACTTTTTGACAACAACTGACTTACTTCACAAACTCTGATGCCTTCAGCCCTTTCTACCTCAATCTCTTGCTAGCCTCTATCCCCGCACTATCCCCTGCCCCGCTGTTTTCTGTAACCTACTGATCATCCCTCCCTCCTTCTGCCGCCCAATACCCTCGCTTCCTTCCCTACCCTGCAGCGCTGTATAGCCCTTGTGGCTTAGCGCTTGATTATAATAATAATAATACTGTAATTAAGAATATTTTTATTAGGTAAATAATTAAGTAGTTCTGTAGCCTGTACCTACTTAAATTAAAATAACATTATGTTCATGGAGGCCGGTGCTTGACCACTGAGCTGGTCGTAATATAACAAAGCCCTGTATCACGTAACATTGATCAGTTTCCTGACATTTAAACCACTTCTTTTGCCTGCTGCCACACTCTTTAGTTGAGGTTACAAGGCCTCAGCTAAAGACGAATATCAGTTGAGACCCAAATTGCATTTAAATACATTTTCATCATATAGTTTGAGTTTTATTGTCAAGTTCCAAAATTTGAGTTATTTTTATTTCCATTATCATACACGGTAGATTATCCCTTTGAGGGTCCGTCCCATAGTTCTATGGCTTTGAAGCCAGAGTCCAAGTCGTAATTATATGCCATGAGCTCAGCTCACTCAGATAAGCTGTGAGTGGTAAATCTGGACCTAGATATGAGAGAATATATCTGTGTGGTAAGTGTGCACAACATAAAACAAATCCTGCAGCACGCAGTGCATACAGTTAGCCCTCCACTTCTGCGAGCTTCAAACATTCGCAAATGCCCAGCCGCTCAATCACATTTACTAAACAGATGTTGGAAAAAAGTATGGGAAAATGCTTCCTGCCATGTCCCTACTTCCTTCCCTCTTACCCCCCTCAATTAGCAGCCTGCCACTCACTCTATCATTGTCCAATTTTGCAGTTACACTCCATACAATCACATCCATTCAATTGTCATCAGTAACTGCATGGCTAACTATCATCACCATCATCATCGTCATTGTCATCTTCATCACAAGTCGTCAGAGTTCATCTGCCTAACCTTATGAGTGTTGAGTGTTTTGTTCATTATTTGTTATTAAAAACTATTACATGTATATACAATATTTTATGATGTTTTCATATATTTTATGAATGTTTGTGGTTCAATAGGTTAAGGAAGCAGTATTGTTAGGCTAAGTAAATGCTATTATATTTCCCTACAATATATTTGCGCATCAAAACACTTGCAAATGCTACAGAACAGTATTATTATATTTCCCCATATCAGATTTGAGCACCAAACAATCGCAAATTTTCAAGATTGGCGAGGTTCTCTATCCCCTAGCCCTCGCGACTGCATTTTTGGATTAAAACAGCGACTTTGTGGTGTGTTTTTGTATGTTTTTTTAGAGTTGTATTCACGGTTTCTTTGTCTCATTTTATAGAATGGAAGATATAGAAGAAGAGATGATTTTGGTTGATTTTAGTACTGAAAATAGTTTGAAACTGAGCTCAAAGTAGCAGAAATGTTCAATTTTTGCCGATTTTCAAGAGTAAACAAATGACGTCATGTGTGGAATACACATCAGCTGGTGGGTCTAATGTGCGTTCATGAATGTGCTGATAATATTTATACAATTATTACAATATTGCATAACAGTAACTCTTTTATTTTTTGGTGTGAATAAAAATTCATTATGTGAATAATAAATTGAAATAGAATTCATTTGTAAAGCCTGGAAACTTGAGTAATAAACAGATTAAATGTTATTTTAGTGTCAGAAATGCCTGCATTGTTTATTCTGGACTCTGTTTTGAAACTGGAATACATGTATTTTGAACTTTGTGTGAAACTAGCCAAATTACCAATTTCCAATCACTTTATTGGGTAGTTGAAACAGTTGACTGGGCAATTTCATGTGCTCAATCGATAAAATATAAGTACTACTAGTGAAACAGGTAAGAATTTGGTTGAGTGGAATAATGTAAATGGCTCAAAATGGGAGACAAAGTGGGCAAAATCGCCAAGGCATAAATATCGCTGATGCAGAAAAATTCGCGAGAGCTTAATTTTGTCAATTTTCCATCAGATTTCATACTTTTTGTTTTATTACCTTCGGAAAAAGATTCCCTACCATTTCATGAGAAAAATATTTTTTGAAAATTCTTGGACCCTGCGGAAAAGTTTCAGATTGGGGGTCTGGACCCTGAAAAGGTTAATGTTTATAACTGGGATTATGGAAATGGAACTCATGTACTCTTGTTTTTAGCACTATCTGTGCTTAGATCTCATTGGCAATTTTCTATTTAAAGCCATATTTTACTTGTATATTTTTGTTTTGTTGTACAGCCTCTCTTCACTTAACCGTTTGACTGTTTCGGTCGTGTATATATGCCTTACGAGCCACCGTGTTTGACATATATATACTCAACAATTCTAGCAGCTTCAAATCAAGCAGGAGAAAGCTGGTAGGCCCACATGTGAGAGAATGGGTCTGTGTAGTCAGTGTGCACCATATAAAAAAATCCTGCAGCACGCAGCGCATAGTGAGAAAAAAAAAACTCCGACTGTGCTTTTAGATTAAAACTCTGGTTTTACTATGAAAAGAACCTTGAAATGGAGCTCAAAGTAGGGGAAATGTTTGATTTTTGCCAATGTTCAAAAGTAAACAGTTGATGTCATTGTCCAATAAAGTCCAACTAGCCATTCTAATATGCAGTCATGAATGGGTTGACATTATTTATACAATTATTACAATATTGCAGTAGTCTGCATAACAGTAAATCTTCTATTTTTTTGTTTGAATAAAAATTCAAAATAGAAAGCAAGAGTAATATCAGAGGGGTCTGGAGACATGACTGATGAACAAAGAAAATGTTATTTTAGAGCCAGGAATGTCTACATTGTTCATTCCAGACCCTATTTTGAAATTGGCATATTTTTTAATTTGCGTGACATTGGCCAAATTGCAAATTTCTAACCACGTTATTGGGTGGTTGAAATTGGTAAATGGGCAGTTTCTTGTACTCAGTCGATAGAACAAATGGAGTTCTAAAGAAATAGCTATGAGTTTGGTCGACTGGAACAATGGAATTAGCCGAAAATAGGACTCAAAGTGGGCGAAATCGTCGATTCATAAATATCGCCGAGGTTGTTAACTTCATGAGTGTAATTCCGTAAGTTTTCCATCAAATTTAATTCTTTTGGTGTCATTACCATTGGGAAAGATTCTTTATCATTTCATAAGAATTTTTTTTTTTTTTTTTTGACACCAGGAGACACCTCAGGATTTGGGGTTGTGACAGTCAAGGGGTTAATGATGGCGTTCTGTTCCAAAGACCACATCATCATAATGTCATAATGTCATCTTTGCACTATTTACAACATTTCTGGTATATTTTTAAATGTTTATATAATAGTGTACTGTATATTGTAATAAATAGAATAGAGGAAATCAGCTCTTATATACATTATTTAGGTATGCATACTGGTCAGAGAGCCTGTCGTAAATCTGAGGAGTCAGTAAACGAGTACATCGCTAAGTGAAGAGAGGCTGTATTTCCTAAATGATTGTACAGTCATTTAGTAACATGTGTCCTTGGCTCTTTCCTTTTTTTTTTATATTATCATTATGTATTAACTTTTTTTGCATCCACTTATCTATAACTTTTCTTTGTCCACTTTGTATTTACCATAAGCTTCAGATTATATTTGTTAACCCTTGAACTGTCCAAACGTAAATCTACATTTGCGTGCGTAGCACTCTGAACGTAGATCTAAGTTTTTTTTTACATAAGAAACAATGTAAAATTGGACGTAGATCTACGTTCAGAGCGCTACACGTGCAAACGTAGATCTACATTTGGACAGTTTAAGGGTTAACTGTAGAATTTTTGTGGCATTATTTTTGTCTAAACTACTGTATTTGTATTTCATATCATGTGTATTTCCAGTATTTTCATACTAATTATGTTTTCAGTAAAAGTAAGACAGGGATGTGTGATGTTACCATGGTTGTTTAACATACTTACAGATAGGGTTGTAAAGCAGTGAATACCTGTGTTTGGGAGAGCAGTGAGATTGAAAGACAGTGAATCTGGTTTAGAGTGGATGTTGTCACAGTAGCTTTTTTTGCCAATGACATGGTTCTTTTGGGAGATTTGGAAAAGTTACAGAGGTTGGTAAACAAATTTGGGATGGTATGTAAAACTAGAAAATTAAATATAAACATCGGAAAGATGATTAATGAGAGATTGGAGGGAGGGAGTATGGAGGAATAAAATGTGTTCAGATATCTGGGAGGTGGACTTGTCAGCAGATGGTTTTATAAGAGATGAGGTGAACCACAGAACTGATGAAGTGAAAAGGGTGAGTGGTGTATTGAGGCATCTGTGGAGGTAAAGAACCTTATTCATGGAGTCAAAAAGGAAAATGTACCAGGGTATAGTGTTGTCTGGGTGTGAAGCATGAGTTTTGAATGTTGTAGCAAGGAGGAGGAGGCTGGAGGCAGTAGAGATGTCATGTTGAGGGCAATGTGTGGCGTGAATATTACGATGCAGATAATTCAAACTTTGAAGACCAGGAAGAAATGTAGAGTTAACAGGAATATTCAGAAGGCTGAGTAGGGGTTGTTAATGTGGCTTGGATATTTAGAGAGGATAGAGAAAAATGGATGACTAGGAGGATGTAAAAGTCTGGGGTAGAGGAGAGGAGTAGATGTCATTCTAAGAAAGGTTGGAGGGAGGGGGTAAAAGTTTTGGTATTAAGGGCTTGGATATCCACCAGGCTGTGTAAGCATGTTAGATAGGAGTGAATAGAGGCAAGTGGTTTTTATGATTTGACATGTAGTTGGAGTGTGAGCAAGGTAACATTTATGTAAGAATTCCAGGAAACTGGTTGGCTAGACTTGAATCCTTGGAGGTGGGAGGTACAGTGCCTGCACTCTGAAGGAGGGGTGAGGATGTTGTAGCTTGGAGGTGCATTTGAGCTGTAGTGTTGGCACATCTCTGGCAAGATGGTGATTGAGTCCAATAACATTTGGAATGAGACCTTGATAGATATGGGTATCCTATGTAGTAGACTTTTAACAACTCCATTGACTTTTATATGTCCCTTGCTCTATATGTTAGATGCATTCCATCCCCAGCAGTACTTCATTCTCAATTATAGGACTTGGACCCTTCTCAGCATCCTCTCTTACAGTTGTCAGCAGTTTGCAGAAAATCTCGTAGCATAAGAGTGAAGCTATATTGTATAATAGCAAATTTGAGGTTATTTCATAGCGTCAAATACATGTAGCACGGACCAAAATAAATCAAAGAATTACTATATAGAGTATGTAGTATTTGTTTAATTCAAGGGATTCTAGTTGCATTTTGTGTTGGAGCATGAAGGTACCACAGTGTAATGCAGCTAAATTGAAACCAAGGGAAGTATTCCAGATAAATAATGAATCACAAAAGTGTACACTAAGAGGAAAAATTTGTGTTGAAAACAGTTGTAAATGTTAGTGATTAGATTACATCCCAGGCAGAGTGGTGATTGTTTAACAGATACAAGTGTGTAAATTGTGCTTAAAAACCATCAAATGATGAAAAAAGATTTTTTCAATTACTTTAATGTATAATGATTAATACAGTATTATAAACAACTTGACACTAAAAAATGAGAGAAACACAATACAAATCACTTGGCAGTCATGCATGACTGAGCAAAACAAACATGCAGTCCCCCTCTAAAGGTATATTCCTTTGTAAACATCATGAAATGATTACAATCAAATACTCATTTTCTCAGGTTTTCTTAGGTTTAGTAATGATATTTTAGGTTTTATACTCTCATTCTTTTGGCAGTACTGTTTTCAAAAGCACTTGCCAAAGTGTCTTCAGTTACAATACTAGCTGGAGGCAGTTAATAACCTTTTTTCTTTGAGTGAGCACTGTTCATTTGTGTTAAGCATCACAAAAATACTGCAGCTTAAACTCGTAAAACAAAAATAAGTGTAGGTAAAAGGTTTTTCAAAATACTATAAATATTATTTTAATTATTTTTTATGGTAATATAAAAATGTGTAGCAAACAGTGGCAGTTCGTAGTGCCAGTAATACCTATACTATCGTACTGCATCAAACTTCTATTTTTAATCATTTTTTATCTCGTTTCAACCAAAAAATAAAAAATTCACTTATAAATACATTGAAAACAACATACAACAGATTTTTCCTGTAATATATTTGTCAGTTGCAAATTATTTTAGCATAAGGTTGATGAAGTCACATGTCTGGCAGTGAGCATCTGGGGCTACTGCAGCTCCTATGGATGAGCCACCACTGGTAGCAAAATGCAGTGTTAGAATCATGGAGAACACTGACACCTTTTCTGTTAAACTCCTGGTTCTTCACTGCAAAAATGAGGAAAACTGGGTATCTAAAGTTGTTTATTGAAACACTGAAAAGAATAAGGTTTACTGTACCTGTACTGTATATGAATAGAAATTCATTCACCTAAGAAATAAATTACATTAATGGTGTATTGTTGGTGGACTGATCAGGTTTTTGTATGTTAGGAGTATTTTCTTCCTGTTCCTTTCAATACTTTTTCTCTAAATCTCTCGAATCTAATTTCTCTACTTCAAATGTAAAAAATTATCACTGTACGTTTAAGCTTAAGATAGGTATATCTTGTTATTTTTCTCTTAGTGTCTGTTTGATAGCCTTCTCTTGTACAGTGTATTTGTTCTATTACAAAGCTGCATGGAATAAAGCTAGTGTATAGAAGAGATAGAAAGGCAAGTCATTCCTTTATATGAGGCATTGCCAATAGTAAGGGTAAATTTGTCGTCTGCACATATAGTAAAAAATACTTTACTCCTTTGTTTTTAACCAAAGTTCAGATGTCACAGTTGCCCTTACTGCTTGCAATTCTTTATATTTTATAGGAATAGTCTACCTGTAGTTGAGGATTACCTGTAATGAAATTGCAGACTCTGTACCCTTTCATTTATTTTTAATTCTTATGAACTGTTAGTTGAATACTAAATCACTATGTATTGAAGTGAAATTGAATGAACTTGTCGCACGCTGTTTGTTAATGACTGCATGGTTTCTTCATAGTTTAGTGTTAGTAGTAGTGTTAGTATTAGTAGTAGTGTTTTTAGATGTTTACAACACTATTCCAGTGTTCTCTGGATTACCGTTTAAGTCTTAAATTTACTCTTGTTGTATGTGTAGATTGTACTTTAGTTGTGTTTAACTATGCCTGTACCTTGATTATTCACTTCTTTCATCATCCTATATTTTTATTCACTGTTTGTAGGATAGAAGGTTGTGTTGATTGGTTTTCACTTTGAATAAGCACTGTAATGAAGTGACCTTAGTTTTACACACAGCTTCATTAGCATGCGATATTATTATTACTAGCAAGTATTGGCAGTTTAATTAAGTTTTACATGTTATTTAGTTTAGCAAAGGTAATTATTACAATCAGTTTTGTTTTTATAGAAAATGAACAAAACAGTATCATAAACAAGAAGTGAATTTAGGAGATCATTATCATCACTAGGATGTTGCCCACTTTCGTGGGGATAAAGGTAAATTGCCCGTAGAGGATAGAAAAGTACTCTAGAAAAATAGTGTTAAAGGTATTCAGAGTTAGACAGTACATCATATAATACTACAACACTACTAGCAAAACTCTTAAAATAGTTTACATTGGTCAGTAAAATGGTTTATATACTACCACACATTTTGTGATTTCACCCTTAAAAGGGGTATGCCTTGATGTTGGTGAAGGACTCTTACTTCAAAGAATTGGAGCTTTAGCACTTCACCATAACTATAATAAATAATTTAGTATTGGCATGCCTCTGGCAGGACAGTGAATGAGTGAGTGATGGAAGTGTTTCTTCTTTTTCGGGTCACCCTGCCTCAGTGGGAAACAGCCGATGTGTTAAAAAAAAAAAAAATAGATAATAAGGAAAGTAGTTAAGCCACTTTACAGACCAGGTGTAAATTATTAAACACAAATTTCCAAATTGATAAGGTAATTTTAATACAGTATATAACTTTCATTCAGCCTTCATTGGCACTTCTTGTTTTTCACTTGGTCACTACATTCTGACTTTCCCTCTCCTCACACCCACAAATTCATATGCATATTGCATACTGCAGAGGTTATGTCATATGACCACCATGAAATGTAAAATAGGTCAGATAAGCTAAGAAGTTGATTATTTGGATGGAGTACTTTTTACTGTAAATAATTTAGTTCTTCTTATATCCGTAAATGAATTCTATATTACAGTCCTCTTCAAGGGGGGCTCCTTGGCGTGGTGAAGAGGCTCTTGGTCTGAGGAATTAGCCCTGTCGGTCTTCTTCCTCAGACCAAACCTAATTACCCCCCATTCTCCCCTCCCCTTTCCCATCCTCCCCTTTTTCCATTCCTCCTCTTGCTCCTCACCCCTCCCTTTTGCCATTCCTCTGTTTGGCCTTTGGGATTTCTCCCACAGGCACGCTAGTTCCTAGGTAGGGGAAAGGACACCGGGGTCCATCCCATTCCATTGAGGTTCTTGGCGGTGGCGTAGTTTGCCGTGGAATCTGGATTGCCTGGGGATGTCCCAATCCCTCTCCGGTATCCCGGAGTAGCTTTGGGTGTCTTTCGGGCGACGGGTGTATCTCTGGAAGCCATCTTTCGGATTCCGGGGGTGGTGGCCGAAGGAGGTATGCTTTGTGGCGGATATCCGGCCGCCCTCTCTTTTGTCCACCGAGGTAGCTCGGCAGATGTGAGGTTGCTATCCCGGATTGCTGGTTTACTGGCATGAAGGGTAGGGTATGGCACGGGTTCCATGCTGCATCTGTGCTACTAGTGGTGCTGAGGTCCTCTTGGGCGAGGAGGGAGATTTCCGGCCCTTTCATTCCTCCTGGGAACTATTCCTCCCCGCTCCCCCCTTTTTTTATTCTTTTTTTTATTTTTATTTTCTTTTCTTCTTTCTTTTTTTTCTTAAAAACAAAAAGCAAAGAAGTAACCTAACCATGGCAGCCCTAGTCCATGAACCCACTACCCCCGGGCCCCTTCTTGATACCGCACCCCATTCTGACCCTGCCTTGTGTTTAGACCACTCTTCGGACACTCCTGATGCCCCTGTACCTCTTGCTGGTGTTGTTTCCTCACCCGCTTCAGGTACCGGGGCTTCGACTGACTCCTTCGATTTGTCTGAACTCCACTCTCCTTTGACTATGCTTCCGGCTTCTCCCTCTACGGTACGGCAATTTTCGAATCGCCCACCCATTTCGTGCCGGACCAACTCCGGTCCTACTCCTAAACGCCAACGTCAATCTCCTGATGATGCTCCTTCGTTACCTTCCCATTCTACTCGGAAAAGACCGACACATCAAGCACTCCCTCTCCACGCTCAGTTTCGGACCACACAATGGACTAAATTCTTTACTTTAAGACCGACTTCTTCTTCTGCCTACCTTTCTGACCATAGTATTGGCAAAGCGCTCCTGCATCATGTTGGTAGAGATATTTCATTTCATGCTCTCAAGAGCGGTATGCGCATCGTCACTGTCCAGAATGCTACCCAAGCTCATGATCTTTCTCTCCTTTCGAATATCGATACTACTCCTATCACTATTGAAAAACATCTTTCTCTCAATTCTTGTAGTGGTACTGTCGTTCTGCCCCATACCATAGTCCAACAGAATTTCCAGTCATGTGGCAGTGACATTTTTGAACAGCTGGAACTCCAGGATCTCCCAATCCTCAGAGTAGACACTTATGTCCTTCCTGCCCGGGGGCGGAGACGTTACCCTTGCAATGTGGCTCGTTTAACTTTTGACAGCCGAGAACTCCCGTCCTCTGTATATGTCGCGGGACATCGGTTACAAGTTCGAAAGGTGATACCTACACCACAACAATGTAGAAATTGCTGGCGTTTTGGTCACCCAGCGAAATATTGCAGATCTATGGCCGAATGCCAGAGTCTGTGGTGCCGACGACCATTCTAATACATCTTGCAGTCAACCTCCATCTTGCCTTAATTGTAATGAAGCTCACCCTTCGTACTCCTGCCGTTGCCAGGTGTACTTAAATGAACGTGAAATCCGTTGCCTCAAAGAGGCAGAAGGTCTCCCTTATGCTATGGCAGTTACTCATCTCCGCCTCCAAGGGAGACTACCCCGTGTTTCTTATTCTCATGTTTCCAAACATCCCCCCACTTCTGGGGTCCCATCTTCTGCAGCCTCCTCTGTTGTTACCCCTCCCATAGCCACTACGGCATCTAATCCTTTTGCTGTCCTTGGCTCTGACGTCCCGACTACAACTCAGTCTGTTCTCACATCTTCGCGTCCTTCCTCACAAGCCCCAGTATCGACAAGACCTCGTATGACACCTAATACCAATCGCCCCTCTACTCAGAAGTCCACAAAATCCACATTGCTCAAATCTTCTTTGCCCCTTCCTTCCCTTCTTCCACCTCCACACTTTACCTTTCCAGTCTCTGTACCTAGTTCTTCCCCTCTCTCTGGCTCTATTACAAATGTAGAGATTCACCCTCCTCCTTGTACTATGCCTTCCACCCCCGTCCCCTCCCAAGTTTCTCCCTCTTCTGCCACCTCCCAGGTTTCTGCCTCTTCTGTCCCCCCCCCCACACTTCATCTCCAGTCCCTTACACTCTTCCCTCCCCCTCTACTTTGGTACAGTCCATTACTGTCCCAATCTTTACTCACCCTCCTCCTTCTATCTCCAATATGGTCTCCCATACATCTTTGAATTCAGAAACACTTGAAGCCATTTCAGAATATATTGCAGAGACTAAACCTTCAATGGACACAGATTCACTTCCTGTTCCTTCTCTTCCCTCTCCTCCATCTTCACAACCGCATTCTTCGCAACGCTCTGTTCCTTCCCTACTTTAACGTCTTCCAATGCCACCACACGTTGACTTTTCTAACCCCTCTAGTCTGTAGGTGCCTTTACCTACAGATTTCTGGTATTTTCTTCATCACCAATCATGGCCTATTTACAGTGGAATATCCGCGGCCTCAGGGGTAATCGGGGTGAGCTTCAGATGTTGCTTTCCAGGTTTTCCCCTGTTGGTGCTTGCTTACAAGAACCAAAATTACACTCGGCTGTTTTCCAACCTATCTCAGGCTATAATTTATTGTATTCTTCGGATCCTTTCTCAGATGGGACCTTTAATGAAAGTGCCCTTCTTCTACGCAATGATATTCCGTACTGTCAACTATTTGTCCATACCTCGCTGCATTACACTGCAGCCCGTATCCACGTGAATAAGTGGTTTACAATATGTTCTTTATATCTCTCTCCTTCTCGAGCATTTTCTATCCCAGACTTTGCCTTTCTTGTTTCATCCTTACCACCACAATTCTGTTACTTGGTGATTTTAATGCCCACCATTTCCTCTGGGAGGGGGGTCTCATTGTGACTCACGTGGCATCCAGTTGGAGGCTTTTCTCGCCTCTCGCCCCCTCCATGTTTTAAATACGGGTACTCCCACCCATTTTGATCCTCGTACTCATACTCTCTCTTGCATCGATCTATCAGTCTGCTCTTCCTCCACTGCACTAGACTTCACCTGGTCTGTTCTACCGGACTTACATGACAGCGATCATTTTCCGATCATTCTTACTTCTCCTTCCTATTCACCACCTTTCCGTAGCCCTCGCTGGCAATTTGATCGGGCAAATTGGGATCTTTACTCACACCTCACTGCTTTTAGTGAGGTTCCTTCTTCATCCTCCATTGATGAGCTCCTACACATCTTCTCGACGTCAGTTTATACCTCAGCTTCTCATTCTATACCCCAAATCTCAGGCAGGCATTCTCAGAAGTGCGTGCCTTGGTGGTCTCCTGCTTGTGCTCGTGCAGTACGTTTGAAACGTGCTGCATGGGGCAGGTACCGGTACAATAGAACCGCTGAGAGACTTCTTGATTTTAAGCAGAAGCGTGCGATCGCTCGCCATGTCATCTGTGAAGCTAAACGCACTTGTTGGCGAGACTATGTTTCCACCATCACCTCTGCTTCTTCTATGAGTGCAGTCTGGAAAAAAGTGAGGAAATTGAGTGGTAAATACTCTCCTGACCCAGCTCCTGTTCTACGGGTCGCTGGTGTTGATGTAGCAAACCCTCTCGAAGTTGCCATTGAACTTGGCACACATCTGGTCCGTATTTCCCGAGGGCTCCATCTATGCCCCTCGTTTCTTTCCTCAAAGTCTGCCAGAGAGTTAGTACCCTTGGACTTTTCTTCTCTCAGAGAAGAACAGTTACACCTCTTCAATCTTATTTGGGCACAAGGAGTTCTTCCCCAGCTGTGGAAATCTGCCATTGTTCTCCCTTTCCTCAAACCGGGTACTTCAGGACATGATCCCTCCCACTATCGCCCCATCGCTCTTACTAGTGCAGTTTGCAAAGTGATGGAACGTCTCGTAAATCGACGTTTAATGTGGTATTTAGAGACACACAACAGTCTCTCCGCTAGTCAATATGGCTTTCGTAAGGGTCGTTCTACCATAGACCCCTTACTACGCTTGGATACGTATGTTCGTAATGCCTTTGCGAATAATCACTCAGTTATTGCCATATTTTTTGACCTTGAGAAGGCATATGACACAACTTGGAGGTATAATATTTTGGCCCAGGCCCATTCCTTAGGCCTCCGAGGCAATCTACCATCCTTCCTTAAGAACTTTTTAACTGACAGACATTTCCGTGTTCGAGTCAATAATGTTCTTTCCCCGGACTTCGTCCAAGCTGAAGGTGTCCCTCAGGGATGTGTTCTAAGCACAACACTTTTTCTCCTTGCTATAAATGATTTGGCCTCTGTTCTTCCACCCAATATTTGGTCATCACTCTATGTTGATGACTTCGCTATTGCTTGTGCAGGCGCTGACTGTCATCTTATTGCAGTTTCTCTCCAGCATGCGGTCGACCGTGTTTCCACTTGGGCCACCACGCATGGGTTTAAATTTTCAAGTACCAAAACTCACCAAATTACTTTCACTAGATGCTCTGTTATCTCCGATCATCCTTTGTATCTCTATGGCTCCCGTATCCCCGAACGTGATACAGTCAGGTTTCTAGGCCTTCTCTTTGACCGTCGGTTATCCTGGAAACCTCACATTACCTCTCTGAAGGCAACTTGTCACAGCCGGCTAAACCTTCTTAAAACCCTTGCTCATCTTTCCTGGGGAGCTGATCGTCGAACTCTGCTTCGCCTACATTCAGCCCTCGTTTTATCGAAACTCGATTATGGTGACCAGATTTATTCCGCGGCCTCTTCTGCTACTCTCTCTAGCCTTAACTCTATCCATCACCAAGGATTACGTTTGTGCCTTGGTGCTTTTCGCTCTTCCCCTGTTGAGAGCCTCTATACAGAAGCGAATGTTCCATCCTTGTCTGATCGCTGTGATGCCCATTGCCTTTGCTACTATGTACGCTCTCACGATCTACACAATCCTTCCATTTATAGAATGGTCACCGATATTAGTAGACATTCTTTATTTGTTCACCGCCCCTGTTTGCTCCGTCCCTTTTCTCTTCGCCTACATTCACTCTTGTCTTCCCTTCAGTTACCACCTTTATATGTTCATGTAGCATCTCACTTTTCCCTACCCCTCTGGGAAGTTCCAGCTGTTCGGGTCTGTTCTTTCTCACTCCCTTGCTCGAAAGCTCAACTGCCTACGGTGGCTTCCCGCTCTCTTTTTCTTCATCACTTCCACTCCCATTCTCATGCCACCGCTGTGTACACAGATGGCTCTAAGTCTTCAGACGGCGTCAGATTCGCAGCAGTGTTTCCGGACAGCGTCGTGTGGGGGCATTTACTATCTTCAGCTAGCATTTTTACTGCTGAACTGTATGCCATTCTTGAAGCACTTATTCTTGTCGCATCTATGCCTGTGTCATCATTTGTAGTAGTCTCAGACTCCCTTAGTGCTCTAAAGGCTATACGAAAATTTGATACATCTCATCACCTAGTTCTCCGTATCCAATTTTGGCTACGCCGTATCTCTACCAAACATAAAGATATTGTTTTTTGTTGGGTCCCTGGTCATGTTGACGTACAGGGCAATGAACAGGCAGACACTGCTGCGCGGTCAGCAGTACATGACCTACCAATTTCCTATCGAGGTGTTCCATTTCTGGACTATTTTGCTGCAATAGCTACCCACCTTCGCACCCATTGGCAACAACGTTGGTCAACTCTGCTCGGTAACAAACTTCATTCTATTAAACCGAGCATAGGTTACTGGCCGTCTTCTTGTCATCAGTGCCGAGGTTGGGAGACCACTCTCTCCCGCCTTCGCATTGGCCACACTCGTCTTACTCATGGGTATCTCATGGAGAGGCACCCTGTTCCTCTCTGTGAGCAGTGTCAAGTTCCAGTATCGATTAGCCACATTCTGTTAGACTGCCCTCTCTATCAAAGAGCACGCAGAATTTACCTCCAATGTCGTCTTCGTTCTACTACTCTCTCTTTACCTTCCCTTCTTGCTGATGGACCCTCCTTTAATCCTGACTCTCTCATTGACTTCTTGACAACGACTGATTTACTCCACAAACTCTGATGATACTTTTCGCACTCCCCTCAGCCCTTTCTAGTTCAGTCTCTTGCTGCCCTTTACCCTTTCACCATCCACTACCCTGCTGTTATCCGTAACCTATTTCTC
Organism: Cherax quadricarinatus; assembly: GCF_038502225.1. Lineage (NCBI taxonomy): Eukaryota > Metazoa > Arthropoda > Malacostraca > Decapoda > Parastacidae > Cherax > Cherax quadricarinatus. The sequence goes on along the minus strand of NC_091364.1, from coordinate 9,040,683 downwards.
ATAAATCTCCCTTTTGCCACCTGATGCCCTCGCTTCCTTCCTGCCCTGCAGCGCTGTATAGTCCTTGTGGCTTAGCGCTTCTTTTTTATTATAATAATAATAATCTATATTACAGTACATCTAATTTTAATATTATATCCTTAAACTTAAATGTACCGTATTATATTATCAGCTCATTCTCTTAACCCTTTGAGGGATTCGGCCGTACTAGTACAGCTTACGACCCAGGGTTTGTGACGTACTAGTACGCCTAAATTCTAGTGCCCTCAAATCTAGTGAGAGAAAGCTAGTAGGCGTACATATGAAAGAATGGGTCTATGTGGTCAGTGTGCACTGTATAAAAAAAATCCTGCAGCACACAGTGCATAATGAGAAAAAAAAAACTTTGACCGTTTTTTTTTTGGAATAAAACAGGGACTTTGCACTGTATTTTCATTTGGTATTTATTGTTGTATTCTAGTTTTCTTGGTCTCATTTTATAGAATGGAATACATATTACAGAAATTGAGATGATTTTGACTGGGTACAATGAAAAGTACCTTGAAATTGAGCTCAAAGTAGTAGAAATGTTTGATTTTTACCAAAGTTCAAAAGTAAACAAATCATGCCAAGCGTCCAATACACGTCAACTGGTGAGTCTAATATTCTTTCGCAAGTGCGCCAATATTATTTATACCATTTTTTACACTAGTGCAGTAGTCTGCATAACAGTAAATCTTCTATTTTTTTGTGAGAATAAAAATTCAAAGTGGAAAGCAAAAGAATGTAAGAGGGGCCTTGAGACATGACTAATGAACAGAGGAAATGTCATTTTAGTGCCAGGAATGTCTTTCGTGTTTATTGTGGACCCTATTTGGAAATTGGCATCCTTTGAAATTTGTGTGAAATTGGCAAAATTGCTCCTCTTCAAGGGGGGTTCCTTGGCGTGGTGAAGAGGCTCTTGGTCTGAGGAATTAGACTTGTCGGTCTCCTTCCTCAGATCGAACCTAATTACCCCCCAATCCCCCCTTCCCTATCCCATCCTCCCCTTTTCCCTTTCCTCCTCCCCCTCCCCACCCCTCCCTTTTGCCCTTCCTCTTTTTGGCCTTTGGGATTTTTCCCACAGGCACGCTAGTTCCTAGGTAGGGGAAAGGGTACCGGGGTCCATCCCATTCCGTTGAGGTTCTTGGCGGTGGCGTAGTTTGCCGTGGAATCTGGATCGCCTGGGGATGTCCCGATCCCTCCCCTTCTCGGGCATTATCTATTCCGGATATTGCCTTTCTTGTTTCGTCAGTACCGCCACCGATTCTTTTACTTGGTGATTTTAATGCCCACCATTTCCTCTGGGGGGGGGTCTCAGTGTGATTCCCGTGGCATTCAGTTAGAGGCTTTTCTTGCCACCCACCCCCTCCATGTTTTAAATACAGGTACTCACACCCATTTTGATCCTCGGACTCACACTCTCTCTTGCATCGATCTCTCAGTCTGCTCTTCCTCCGCCGCATTAGACTTCACTTGGTCTGTTCTCCCGGACTTACATGACAGCGATCATTTCCCAATCATTCTTACTTCCCCTTCATATTCACCACCTCTTCGCATCCCATGCTGGCAATTTGATCGGGCAAATTGGAACCTTTACTCACATCTAACTGTTTTTAGAGAAGTTCCTTCTTCGTCCTCCATCGATGAGCTTTTACACCTCTTCTCGTCCTCCATTTTAACCGCAGCTTCTCATTCTATACCCCAAACTTCGGGCAGGCATTCTCAGAAATGCATGCCTTGGTGGTCTCCTGCTTGTGCTCGTGCAGTATGTTTGAAACTCACTGCATGGGGCTGGTACTGGTACAATAGAACCACAGAGAGACTTCTTGGTTTTAACCAGAAGCGTGCGATCGCTCACCGTGTCATCCGTGATGCTAAACGCACTTGCTGGCGAGATTGTCTCCACCATCACCTCTGCTTCCTCTGTGAGTGCAGTCTGGAAAAAAAGTATGAAAACTGAGTGGTAAATATTCTCCTGACCCGGCTCCTGTTCTGCGGGTTGCCAGTGTTGATATAGCAAACCCACTAGATGTTGCCAATGAAATTGGCAATCATCTGGTCCGTATTTCGCAGGGACTCCATCTATGCCCCTCATTTCTTTCCTCAAAGTCTGCCAGAGAGTTAGCACCCTTGGACTTTTCTCTCAGAGAAGAACAGTATAATGTGCCTTTTACACTTCAAGAACTGGAGGCAACACACTCAGCTTGCCGATCATCGGCAGCTGGGCCCAACGACATTCATATTTGTATGCTACAACATTTACATCAGTCAGCCCTTGCAGTCCTATTATGCCTTTACAATCTTATTTGGTTACAAGGAGTTCTTCCACAGCTGTGGAAATCTGCCATTGTTCTCCCTTTCCGCAAACCAGGCACTACGGGACATGAAACCTCCCACTATCGTCCCATTGCTCTTACCAGTGCAGTTTGCAAAGTGATGGAACGCCTAGTTAATAGATGTTTAGTGTGGTATTTAGAGACACACAACAGTCTCTCCACTCGTCAATATGGCTTTCGTAAGGGACGTTCTACCATAGACCCCTTACTACACTTGGATACGTATGTTCGTAATGTCTTTGCGAATAACCACTCAGTTATTGCCATATTTTTTGACCTTGAGAAGGCATATGACACAACTTGGAGGTATAATATTTTAGCCCAAGCCCACTCCTTAGGCCTTCGAGGCAATCTACCATCCTTCCTTAAGAACTTTTTAACTGACAGGCATTTCCGTGTTCGGATTAAAAATGTGCTTTCCCCGGACTTTATCCAAGCTGAAGGTGTCCCCCAGGGATGTGTTCTGAGCACAACACTTTTTCTCCTTGCTATTAATGATTTGGCCTCTAGTCTTCCATCAAATATTTGGTCATCACTCTATGTTGATGACTTCGCTATTGCCTGTGCAGGCACTGACTGTCACCTCATTACAGTTTCTCTCCAGCATGCAGTCGATCGTGTTTCCAATTGGGCCACCACACGTGGGTTTAAATTTTCCAGCACTAAAACCCACCAAATTACTTTCACTAGACGCTCTGTCATCTCAAATCATCCTTTGTACCTTTATGGCTCCCGTATCCCTGAACGTGATACAGTCAAGTTTCTGGGCCTCCTCTTTGATCGTAGGTTATCCTGGAAACCTCACATTACCTCTCTGAAGGCAACTTGTCACAGCTGGCTGAACCTTCTTAAAACCCTTGCTCATCTTTCATGGGGAGCTGATCGTCGAACCGTCCTTCGCCTACATTCCACCCTTATTTTATCGAAACTTGATTATGGTGACCAGATCTATTCAACGGCATCTCCTGCTACTCTCTCTAGCCTTAACCCCATTCATCACCAAGGATTACGTTTATGCCTTGGTGCTTTTCGCTCTTCCCCTGTCGAGAGCCTCTATGCAGAAGCGTATGTTCCATCCTTATCCGATCGCCGTGATGCCCATTGCCTTCGCTACTATGTACGCTTTCATGATCTCCGCAATCCTTCCATTTATAGAATGGTCACTGATATTAGTAGACATTCTTTATTTGTTCGCCGCCCCTGTTTACTCCGTCCCTTCTCTCTTCGCCTTCATTCGCTCTTGTCTTCTCTTCAATTACCACCTTTCTATGTTCATGTAGCATTTCACTTTTCCCTAACCCCCTGGGAAGTTCCAGCTGTTCGAGTCTGTTCTTTCTCTCTACCTTTCTCGAAAGCCCAACTGTCTACGGTCGCTTCCCGCTCTCTTTTTCTTGACCACTTTCACTCTCATTCTCATGACATAGCTGTGTACACAGATGGCTCTAAGTCTTCTGACGGTGTAGGATTCGCAGCAGTGTTTCCGGACAGCATCGTACGAGGGCATTTACTATCTTTGGCTAGTATTTTTACTGCTGAATTGTATGCCATCCTTGCAGCACTTATCCGTATTGCATCTATGCCTGTGTCATCATTTGTGGTTGTCTCAGACTCTCTTAGTGCTTTACAGGCTATACAGAAATTTGATACACCTCACTCCTTAGTCCTCCGTATCCAACTTTGGCTATGCCGCGTCTTTACCAAGCATAAAGATATTGTTTTTTGTTGGGTCCCTGGTCATGTTGACGTACAAGGCAATGAACAGGCAGACACTGCTGCGCAGTCAGCAGTACATGACCTGCCAGTTTCATATAGAGGTATTCCATTTACGGACTATTTTGCTGCAATATCTTCCCACCTTCACACCCATTGGCAACAACGTTGGTCTTCTATGCTCGGTAACAAACTTCAATCTATTAAACCAAGTATAGGTTACTGGCCGTCTTCTTATCACCAATGTCGAGGTTGGGAGGCTACTCTCTCCCGTCTTCGCATTGGCCATACTCGTCTTACTCATGGATATCTCATGGAGAGGTGCCCTGCTCCTCTCTGTGAGAATTGCCAAGCTCCATTATCAGTCAGCCACATTCTGTTGGACTGCCCACTTTATCAACGAGCACGCAGAATTTACCTCCCTCGTCGTCTTCGCTGCGCTGCTCTCTCTTTACCTTCCCTTCTCGCTGATGGACCCACCTTTCATCCGGACTCTCTCATTGACTTTTTGACAACAACTGACTGACTTCACAAATTCTGATACCTTCAGCCCTTTCTACCTCAATCTCTTGCTACCCTCTACCCCCGCACTATTCCCTGCCCCGCTGTTTTCTGTAACCTACTGATCATCCCTCCTCCCTTCTGCCGCCCAATACCCTCGCTTCCTTCCCTACCCTGCAGCGCTGTATAGCCCTTGTGGCTTAGCACTTCTTTTTGATTATAATAATAATAATGATGGGATGGGAGGGGGGGAGAGTGTGGATGGTGTTAGTGTTTAGAAGGGGAATCCCCTTCCAGTAGGACTTGAGGTGGCAAGTCCTTTCCCGGGGTTACTTCTCTTCTTCTTTTAATGCCACTAGGACCAGCTTGAGAGTCGCTGGACTTCTGTCGCACAACATATCTGTCCATAGAGGCCTGTACCTCCCGTTCCTTTATGACATTCCTAAAGTGTTTCACAACCTTGTCAGTGTAATAGTCACCAGCACAGCTTGCAATAGCTGTGTGAGGGTGATTTTCATCAAAAAAGGTTTGCACTTTAAGCCACATTGCACACATTTCCTTAATCTTTGAAGTAGACAACTTCTTCAATTTCTCTATCCCCTCCTCCGGAGCAGTTTCCTCAGGTCTGGCCTCTTGCTGTTGAAGATGATCTTGCAGCTCATCAGTGGTTAGTTCTTCATTGTCCTCCTCCACCAACTCTTCCACATCCTCCCCACTAACCTCCAACCCTAAGGACTTCCCCAATGCCACAATTGATTCCACAACTGGCATAGGCTTCTCATGGTTAGCCTCAGATCCTTCAAAATCCGTTTTGTCTACACATTCTGGCCACAGTTTCTTCCAAGCAGAGTTCAAGGTCCTCTTAGTCACTTCCTCCCAAGCCTTACCTATAATGTTTACACAATTGAGGATGCTAAAGTGATCTCTCCAAAACTCTCTTAGAGTCAATTGAGTTTCTGAGGTCACTACAAAGCACCTTTCAAACATAGCTTTTGTGTAGAGTTTTTTGAAGTTTGCAATGACCTGCTGGTCCATGGGCTGCAGGAGAGGAGTGGTATTAGGATGAAGCTCATGTCCCCAGAAAGTCGCTCTGCCAAGTCTGAAGGATGACCAGGAGCATTGTCTAATACCAGGAGGCACTTAAGGTCTAATTTATTTTCCAGGAGGTAATTTTTCACAGTGGGGGCAAATGCATGGTGTAACCAGTTGTAGAAAAAGTCCCTAGTGACCCATGCCTTACTGTTTGCCCTCCACAGCACACACAAATTAGCCTTGAGGACATTGTTTTTCCTGAACATTCTGGGAGTTTCAGAGTGATACACCACTAGCATTAGCACACATCAACAGAGTAAGCCTGTCTTTCATAGGCTTATGTCCTGGGAGTGCCTTTTCCTCCTGAGTAATGTAGGTCCTGCTTGGCATTTTCTTCCAAAACAGGCCTGTTTCGTCACAATTAAACACTTGTTCAGGTTTCAGTCCTTCACTGTCTATGTACTCCTTGAATTCCTGCACATTTTTCAGCCACTTTGTGGTCCAAACTGGCAGTCTCACCATGCCTTATCACACTATGTATGCCACTACAATTCTTAACCCTTTGACTGTTTCAGGCCCTTTTCTGAAACTGTCATTCTATGTTGCTCAATTTTTGAAAAAAAAAAAAAAATTTTTTTCTTATGAAATGATAGAGAATCTTTTCCCGATGGTAATGACACCTAAAGTTCGAAATTTGGTCGAAAATTTATGGAATTATGCTCCTGCGAAGTTAACGGTCTCGGCGACATATGCGTATCGGCGATTTCGCCGACTTTGAGCCCTATTTTCAGCCAATTCCACTGTTTCAGTTGACCAAACTCATAGCTATTTCTTTAGAACTCCATTTTATCTATCAGCTGAGTACAAAAAACCTCCCATTTACTAATTTGGACTACCCAATATGGTGGTCAGAAATTGGCAATTTGGCCAATTTCATGCAAACTAAAAAAGATGCCAATTTCAAAATAGGGTCCAGAATAAACAAGGTAGACATTCGTGGCACTAAAATAACATATGCTCTGTTCATTAGTCACATCTCTAGGCCCCTCTTATATTATTATTGCTTTCTATTTTGATTTTTTATTCATACAAAAAATACAAAATTTACTGTTATGCAGACTACTGCATTATTGCAAAAATGGTATAAATAATATCAGTGCACTAGTGAAAGAATATTAGACTCCCCAGTTGACGTGTATTGGACGTGTGGTGTGATTTATTTACTCCTGAACATAGGTAAAAATCAAACATTTCCGCTACTTTGAGCTCAGTTTCAAGGTCGTTTTCATCGTCAAAGTAATGAAAATCATCTCTATTTCTGTAATATGTTTTCCATTTTATCACCTAAGACCATGAAAACGCGAATACAACGATAAATACTATACGAAAATACACCTCAAAGTCAGCGTTTTATTCCAAAAAAATGATCAGTTTTTTTTTCTCATTATGCAATGTGTGCTGCAGGATTTTTTTTGTGGTGCACACCGATCACACAGACCCATTCTCTCACATGTGGGCCTACCAGCTTTCTCCCGCTTGATTTGAAGCCGCTAGAATTATTGAGTATATATACGTCAGAAACATTGGCTCGTAAGACGTATTTATACGTCGAAAACAGTCAAAGGGTTAAATCTCTCAAACCAACCTTTGCTGGCCTTAAATTCACTCGCATCACTAGTTGCAGGCATTTTTTTAATTAAATCATCATACAACTTCCTAGCCTTTTCACATACGATCACTTGAGAGATGCTATCACCTGCTGTCTGTTTTTCGTTTATCCACACTAATAACAGTCTCTCAACATCTTCTATCACTTGCGATCTCAGTTTCGAAAACATAGTTGCACCTTTGGCAAGAACAGCTTCCTTGATTGCCGTTTTCTTGGCCACAATAGTAGCGATGGTTGATTGGGGTTTTGTGTACAACCTGGCCAGCTCGGAGACATGCACTCCACTTTCATACTTAGCAATGATCTCTTTCTTCATATCCATAGTGATTCTCACCCTTTTAGCTGTAGGGTTGGCACTAGAAGCTTTCTTGGGGCCCATGGTGACTTATTTTGCAGGTGCAATCATTAAAAACGCTGTGATAATATGAAATGTTCCGATTGTATGTTTGGATGCGACCGCGTTGGCTGGCTTGTAAACACTGGCACCCACGGGACAAGTGAGAGGCGCGCTCAGGCCACATGTGGACGCGTCTCAAACGGAACGAATCGTGTTGGTTGAGTCTTTTAGCGCTAGTCGAGGCAAAATTTTTGCGTTAAAATGTATCGCTAGTCGGATTTAACGTTATACGATGCCATCATTGATCGAGGGACCACTGTATTTAAGTCGTTTCTTACGACACGCAAGGCTTATGGGGGAAGAAATCTTTACCACTTCCCTGTTACAACCTGTATGCCTTCATATATTTGTTGTATGATCTGGTACTAATCTGATCAAGTTACAAATAAATTCTTTCCCTTAAATATCCTTCAAAGAATGTGCAAAATTATAAAAGTACTTAGCTGTGCACATGAGTTTTGGTGTTTAGAAAAAGTAATTATGTACACAGGACAGTTGCAGTGAATGGACTAAGAAGTCATATTCATTAAATGAATTAGTGAAAAGCAATAGTTGAAACTCCAGTAGTTGATTAAATTTAGGTTTGTTGCTGCTGTTCTCAAAATGGCAAAATATTTTGTTGGACAATAAGAAAGAAAAATGGTATAAATTTGTTCATTACTATAATTGGAACAAAAATATTAAATGACACTATCAAACCTCCCAGCAAAAAAGTGTACAAGTAAAACAAGCAGCCTGTATGACTTTATAGTTTTTCCATTATTTAGCAGCTTTCAGAACCAACCCATGATATTCAACGAGGCTTGCTTTTATGCATTTCTAATGTGGTGAACACACAAATAAAATATGGCTGGTCTAGAAAAAAAAGGAAAGACAAGTTATAAATGATTCCCAGATCTAGAAAAGAAAACAGTGCTGTATAGCCCTTGTGGTTTAGCACTTCTTTTTTATTATAATAAAAATAAAGAAAAGAGCTACTATCCTATGAAACAGTCATTAAAAATCCCCTTGTTGGCTAAAAAAAGAGAAAGAAGGGGAGACTTGATACCTACGTACAGTATATGAGAATAAGTACACTTAGGAGTCTTTGGAGACAAAGAACTTTATCAATGGAAGTAAAGAGGGGAATGTATATGAGTATAGTTATACCAACACTCTTATATGGGTGTGAAGCATGGGTGGTGAATGTTGCTGGAGGCAGTGGAGATGTTGTTTCTGAGAGCAATGTGTGATGTGAATATAATGCAGAGAATCCATAGTTTGGAAATTAGGAGGAGGTGCGGGATTACCAAAACTATTATCAAGAGGGCTGAGGACGGGTTGTTGAGGTGGTTCGGACATGTAGAGAGGATGGAACAAAATAGAATGACTTCGAGTGTACAAATATGTAGTGAAGGGAAGGTGGGGTAGGGGTCAGCCTAAGAAAGGTTGGAGGGATGGGGTAAAAGAGGTTTTGTGTGCAAAGAACTTGGACTTCCAGCAAGCATGCATGAGCATGTTAGATAGGAGCGAATGGAGACAAATCATTTTTAGGACTTGACATGCTGTTGAAGTGTGAGCAAGGTAACATTTATGAAGGGATTCAGGGAAACTGGCAGGCCGGACTTGAGTCCTGGAGATGGGAAGTACAGTGTCTGCACTCTGAAGGATGGTAATGCTGGTGCAGTAGTAAGGATGAATGGGAGGGTGTTGGCACCTGGAGAAGTTGATATCCTTGGGGTGAAATTTGACTCCAACCTAACCATGAAGAACCATGTTGTAAATCTTGCAAACAAGGCAGCCAGGAAGCTTACAGCACTTCGCCGTATCTCGCATCTGCTTGACAGTAGGGGTTGCAAGATTCTGTACGAGGCACAAGTACGCTCACACCTTGAGTATGCTCCACTTTCTTGGTTTGCCTGCCCCCCCCGTCTCATCTGCGACTGCTTGACAGAGTAGAGAGCAGAGCAAGACGTCTCATCTCGCACCTGGACCCATCCTGGATAGATCTGTCATTTTAGCAGAGCCTTCAACACAGGAGGGATGTGGGTGGCCTTACTGTTATGTACAAGGCCAATATTGTCAAAGTACCACACTTGGATCCACTTCGAGGACAGTGTGAAACAAGCTTTTATGCCACAAGACGGGCAGAAAGCAGCAACTTCACTCTGGCTGTACCCTTCTCCAGAACATCACTCCATCTGAGATCATATATACCCAGGATGACTCGAGTATGGAACACATTCGTACAGCATAATGATGTCAACGAGGTAGTCAGTTGATCAAATGAAAACGCTGGCCCACAGATGGCTCCAACTTCATCCTGTTCCCTACTTGCATGTCTCATAACAATAAAAATGCTTTCAAATGAGCTGATGTAGGTAACAGCTCTTAGTTTGCCAATAAAGTTAGGAATCCTTAACCTGTAAATAGCTTGTCAATAAAGCTAGGGATCCTTAACCTTGTCAAACCCTGTGTAAAAAAAAAAAAGGGGGGGGGGGGTGTTAATGTTGCAGTTTTATAACTGTAGTGTAAGTGCACCTCTGGTAAGACAGTGATGGAGTGAATGATGAAAGTTTTTCTTTTTTGGGCCACCCTGCCTTGGTGGAAGACGGCCGATGTGTTAATAAAGAAAAATATGAACGAAAATAAATGTGGAAGATTTCGTAGTACCACTAATAAAATGATGACCAGAGTTATATGCTAAGAAAAAATATAAATCATTAGTAAGGGCCACTCCTTACTATACTGTACTGTACTGGAATGGGATTCAAGAGAGTAGTATGCAAAATAACAACTGGAAACTTAGAAACTAAATGATGAATAAACCAGTGAAGATGTGGCTCCATGATCATAGTCCTGTTCCTGGTAAAAACAACAAATAGGTACAGTAATAGCAATAAAAATATGATTACCACAGAAGCCAAAGTGTCCAGTGTAGGATGTGTGAACAGTCTGAAGAAAAACACGAGACTGACAGGCTAAAACCTGTACGTACAGGTAGCTTCGTTGGTGGGATCTGCGAGGTTGTCTACCATAATAGGAATTATGCCAATGATTGTTTGCTCCTGTTTACAAGCTAGGATTTGCAGTAGTTTAAGGCTCTTATTTTGTGTGAGATGGGATACTGTGTGTGTGTGTATTCTGGAAGGAAACTGGACCCCAAAAGACTTATACCATTCAGTGTGTTGTATTGACACAACAAAATCATAGAAAACAATTGACAGCTTAATTTGCAATTTACCCACTTTGAAAGGAAATTAAATTCCCACTTTTTTATGATCTCTCAATCGCATTTACAAGGAACAGATCAATCACTACTCATTGAGAAAAAGAGGTCAGAAAAGCATTTGGAATTTGATTGTTTTCAGAAATGTTAAATTGCAGATAATGTATTATGGATCATCAAGGTACAGGTGGAGTGTTTGATTTGTGCCAATAATATGTAGATATATTTTTGCCTTTTAAATTACTAAGTTTCTTGCTTTGCTAAATGTTATTTCACTATCACATTTATTAAATTTTAATAAGCTGAATTAATTTTTAAAGTTTGTAAATTTGTGGTATTTAATTTAGCGAGAATTTTGACATATTTAGTATTTTCGAAATTGCTCCTTAACAGAGCAAAGCAAGATTAATCCTTAAACTGTCCAAACGTAGATCTACGCTCGCTTGCATAGCGCTCTGAATGTAGATTACGTTTTTTTTACATTCTTAGGGAGAAAATCAAGGTCAGAGCGCTACGTGCAGAAATGTAGATTTACGTTTGGACAGTTGAAGGGTTAATTAAGGGCTAGAGTCAAGACTTTACAGCCATAATTATAGCTTATTATAAAGCTATTATGGCTTTGATTTATTAACCCAGCCCTTATATCCTGCCTCTGTGATGCCTTAAACACTACTCAAAAGTCAAACCTCGTTCCTTTAACCCCTTAGAATGTTTTGGAAAATTAACTTGCAGAGTGACTAGCATGAAACCACTGTACTAAATTGCAGAAATAGGAGAAGGTTAGCCAGTATTTTCACAACATGGAGTAATGTATTTATGGATGGTATATACCTAACCTTCATTTTCCACATTTAATGGTAATAGTGATTTATATACTCTATCAAAATTTGAAACTTCTTAAACTAGTCAACTATTCATCAGATTTAAAATTCTCAGTCAAAAAGGGGCCATCCAGACGAGGTTTGACAGTTTTATGTGCAACTCGTCATCACTTACCTTCCCAAGCAGTTTGCGGAGCACGTGTTTCGGACCTTCGATGCTAATGGGGATGGCACCATAGACTTCCGGGAGTTCTTGTGTGCCCTTTCTGTTACATCAAGAGGAAAATTGGAGCAAAAGCTGAGGTGGGCCTTCTCAATGTATGACCTAGATGGCAATGGATACATCAGTCGACAGGAGATGCTAGAAATTGTTACGGTAAGATGCATCTCATTTTTTGTCTTTCAGACCACGTCATTTTTCTCCCGCTAAGGTTGGGTGACTCGCAGGAAACAGTCACCATCAGTCATTCAATAGCTGTCTTACCAGAAGTACAGACATCACAATTCAGTTAAGAAGTATGGTATCTAATTTTTACTGTAATATTTGCTTTATCCTATGTGTAATTCAACACACACAATTCAACACATTAACTTTTAATGGAGAGGAAAAACAAGGATGAATGTAGAGTACTGTACAGTTTGGCTATTTTCATCATTTTTGGGCCTTATGATTTATATACTCCAGATTATAATTTCAAAGGTATTTTTTCTTAGTTTCCATGCTTCTAGACTAATTTGTATATAATTGTTGAGGGTATTTTAAATTTCACCATACACTGTATTGTCAGTGAACAAATTTGATGCTTTATATAAATGACATTCCAACACATGCACATAATTTTTGCAGTGAAGCATCACTTATCTACAATTCCTGAATTATCAAATATTGTACATTAATACTGAATTTTGAAGTCTTAATATATAATTTACTTAGGAAGGGTTGGAGGGAGGGGTGAAGGTGGTTTTAAGAAGTAGGGGCTTGAGCTTCCAGCAGGTATTTATGAATGCTTTAGATTGGATGGAATGGAATGAAAGTGGTTTTTGGGATTTGACATGCTATTGGAGTGTGAGCACAGTAACATTTATGAAGGGATTCATGAAAATTGGTTAGCCCTGGAAGTTGGAAGTACAGTGCCTGCACTCTGAAGGGGTAGGGATGTTACAGCTCAGAGAGGCATTTGAATTGTGATTTTGGCACACTTGTAGCAGGACAGCGACTAAATGAGTGATGGTGAATGCGCTTCCTTCTTTGAGTCTCTCAGTCTTGGTGGGAAATGGCTGGTGTGGTAAAAATATATATTAATTTCCTTAGTTGAAGTCAATCTGTTTTACATTACAGGTGCTAGTCAAGGCCTTTTGGCCCAGTTATAACAGATAATTATACTGTACTCAAGGATTGTAGAGAAATGCAACACTGTGTTCCTGTGTGACTTTCATGTTACGGTGCATGCATGGCATTCCCTTCAAAATCAAGGATGGCTATATTAGCTTCAAATGTGAGCATATTTTAGTAGAGAAATAAGCTCAGTTAAAGTCTAGGAAAACCACTGCATTTCTACACATTTTAATATTTATAATGGAACCTTTGGTCACGACCATAATTCATTCTAAAACTCTTGTCGTGACCCGATTTGGTAGTGACCCAAACCTAATTTCCCTATTGGATTGTAAGTATGATTAATCGGTTCCAGACCCCTATGAACTTCATGTAAATATTGTTTTTTTAGGATTTTTAAGCACAAAAATAGTTACTAATTATACTATAGAATGCACAGTGTAATAGTAAACTAAATGTAAAAACCATGAACAACAGAGAAAACTAACATTGCACGAATCCGTTCTAGACCCCTACAAACCGTTCGCAATAAAATTTTTTTTTTTTTTTTTTTTTTTTTTTTTTTTTTTTTAAGAGTTTTAAGCACAGAAAAAATAATCAAAGTTTGAAAAATCCTTAATTATACAAAATAATGTACAGTTTAATAGAAAAAAAACTTAAATAACAGAGAAAAACATACCGTAAATAACTAAGAAAACTAACCTTGCACGAGTCGACTTCTGGCGTGAAAGAGGTGAGGAGGAAGATAAGTGGGGAGGAGGTTACTGTTTTGAGGGAGAGTCTGCCTCCACGATGGAGGGATGTTCTTCAGGCGTTTTCTCTCATTTAGCTTGTGGACCAAACTTCTCCATAAATCAATTTAACGTGACTTGTCTTTTCCTTCGCATCAAAACATTATGGAAATGAGAGATGACATTATTGTTCCTCATGTTCAACACTCTGTAACAGTTTTGTCGGGGTTGTTGTTCTCAAAGAAATCCTGGAACTTCTTCCATTTTTCTATGACACATCACTTTTAATCATCATCTTCCAATTTTGGCTTTTGGCCGAGCATAGCCTTCTCCTCCTGGGTGATGTAGGTCCTCCTCAGCATCTTCCAAAACAACCCAGTCTTGTTGCAGTTGAACACTTGTTGCGGGACGTATCCTTCAGCCTTCACGAATTCAGCGAAATCTTTCGCGAATGCTTCCGCAGCAGCAGCAGCGTTAGAACTAGCAGCCTCTCCATGCCTTACCACACTATGAATGCGACTTCTCTTATGAAACTTTTCAAACCATCCTCTACTGGCTTTAAATTCATCACTTTCTGCACTCGTAGAAGGGTAATTCTGCTGTAAATCACTCTCTCTCTTTCTGGCTTTCTCACAGATGATCGCCTCGCTTATGCTATCACCTGCGAGTTGCTTCTTGTTCAACCACACTAGCAACAGTTTTTCCACCTCTTCCAGCAATTGAGGCCTCTGCTTGGCTAACATTGTAACTCCCTTAGCAACACTACCTGCTTTAATTAAGATCAAGATGTTTATTTTGATAAATTACATGGTTGTACAGAGGAATATAATAGTTGGATGTACATGCCAAAAGCCCCTTTGTATGCAGAGCATTTTGGGCAAACTTAAAATTAGTAAGGCAATAATACATAGTTCATATGGTCATTAGATGAGTTACAGTGAGTACAGGAGAATTGAATATTCTATCAGGTAATGCTACATGGTGTTGATAAGTCTAATAGAGACTTATTACACTGTTGAATTAGTTAATAAAGATTACAGTATTACAATGTAACAATTTACAATATATGTATATATGTATGTAGCAGGCACAATAATAAGTGTGCATGTTTTGTATATTTAGCAAGTTAAGACTCTTGAAAATAGGTGGAGTGTGTTGTCTAATGCAGGAGTTAGTAATCAATCGCACTGCAGCTTTTTGCTGGGTTATTAAAAGGGTTAAGGTGATTTGCTATGGTTGAACCCCATACACAAATACCATAGGTAAGGTAATGATAAATGAGAGTGGTACAAAGCTAGAAGAGCTGATTGGGGCACATAGTACCATATCTTTGAAAGGATGCCTACTGTTTTGGAGACTTTCTTGGAAACTTGCTGTATGTGTGTCTGAAATTTGAGACTGCAGTCAAGGTGGAGACCTAGAAATTTGCCCTCTGCCTGTTTTGAAATAGGTGAACCATTTATCAATATGTTTAGCTGTACATTTGAAGCTCTGTTTCCAAAAAGCATGAAGTAGGTTTTGTCTATATTGAGAGTAAGTTTGTTGGTAATCATCAAAGTAGATATTTTTAGCAGTTCAGCATTTACTGTGTCAGTATGGTTGGGTTTCGGTGAGAAAAGACATAAGTTGTGTCATCTGCAAATAAAATGGGTTTAAAGAGATTAGATGCATTTGGTAGGTCATTGATGTAAATGAGAAAGAGAAGTGGGCCAAGAACTCTCCCCTGTGGGACTCGAACAAGAACAGGTTGTGTAGTGGAGCTGGCTCCATTTGTGTATACATACTGGGTTCTATTGTTAAGATAAGATTTTAAGTAACTGAGTGTGTCCTCTGACCCTGTAATGTTCAGGTTTTTGGTGCAAAAGGTCATGGTCATTTGTATCAAAAGCTTTTCGTAAGTCTATTAAAAGTCCCAGGGAAAATTAATTTTTCTCGAGTGCAGAATACATTAGTTCAAGCATATGTATAATAGCATCATTAGTACTTTTTTTCGGTCTGAACCCAAACTGACAAGGGTTGGGTATGTTGTGGGATACAAAGGAGGAGTAGACTTGATGGGAATTAATTTTTTGAAGATTTTAGATAGTAGAGGCAGGTTTGATATAGGCTTATGATTGTTTAGTTCAGTTGGATCACCTCCTTTGAGGATTGGGGTGACTCTTGCTGTCTTGAGTATGGATGGGAAGGTGGAAGATTCAATAGATTTGTTAAAAAGAGTTGCACTAATTGGTGACAACACAAGAGAAGCTATTTTATACATGAGTGGTGGTAACTTATTTAGGTCTCCTGTCTTGTTCTTTAGTGTTTTGATGATAAGCGAGATTTTAGTAGGGTTTGTTGGGGCTTAAAATAGAGTATTTGGGTAGTTGCCAGTGAGGTAGTCTTTTGGTTGAATGTTTGTGCCTGGGATTTTACTTGCTAGTTTTGTTCCTATTGGTTGGCTGAAGGAGAGGTTTGTCTGGTTTAGTTAAGATAATCATTCATTGTGACATTATTATTATTATTATAATCAAAAAGAAGCGCTAAGCCACAAGGACTATACAGCGCTGCAGGGCAGGAAGGAAGCGAGGGCATCAGGTGGCAAAAGGGAGATGGATGAGTAATAGGTTACGGATAACAGCGGGGTAGTGGATGGTGAAAGGGTAAAGGGCAGCAAGAGACTGAACTAGAAAGGGCTGAGGGGAGTGCGAAAAGTATCATCAGAGTTTGTGGAGTAAATCAGTCGTTGTCAAGAAGTCAATGAGAGAGTCAGGATTAAAGGAGGGTCCATCAGCAAGAAGGGAAGGTAAAGAGAGAGTAGTAGAACGAAGACGATGTTGGAGGTAAATTCTGCATGCTCGTTGATAGAGAGGGCAGTCTAACAGAATGTGGCTAATCGATACTGGAACTTGACACTGCTCACAGACAGGAACAGGGTGCCTCTCCATGAGATACCCATGAGTAAGACGAGTGTGGCTAATGCGAAGGCGGGAGAGAGTGGTCTCCCAACCTCGGCACTGATGACAAGAAGACGGCCAGTAACCTATGCTCGGTTTAAAAGAATGAAGTTTGTTACCGAGCAGAGCTGACCAACGTTGTTGCCAACAGGTGCGAAGGTGGGTAGCTATTGCAGCAAAATAGTCCAGAAATGGAACACCTCGATAGGAAATTGGTAGGTCATGTACTGCTGATCGCGCAGCAGTGTCTGCCTGTTCATTGCCCTGTACGTCGACATGACCAGGGACCCAACAAAAAAACAATATCTTTATGTTTGGTAGAGATACGGCGTAGCCAAAGTTGGATACAGTGAACTAGGGGATAAGATGTATCAAATTTTCATATAGCCTGTAGAGCACTAAGGGAGTCTGAGACTACTACAAATGATGACATAGGCATAGATGCGATACGAATAAGTGCTGCAAGAATGGCATACAGTTCAGCAGTAAAAATGCTAGCTGAAGATAGTAAATGCCCCCGCACGACGCTGTCCGGAAACACTGCTGCAAATCCGACGCTGTCTGAAGACTTAGAGCCATCTGTGTACACAGCGGTGGCATGAGAATGGGAGTGGAAGTGATCAAGAAAAAGAGAGCGGGAAGCCACTGTAGGCAGTTGAGCTTTCGAGCAAGGGAGTGAGAAAGAACAGACCCGAACAGCTGGAACTTCCCAGAGGGGTAGGGAAAAGTGAGATGCTACATGAACATATAAAGGTGGTAACTGAAGGGAAGACAAGAGTGAATGTAGGCGAAGAGAAAAGGGACGGAGCAAACAGGGGCGGCAAACGAATAAAGAATGTCTACTAATATCGGTGACCATTCTATAAATGGAAGGATTGTGTAGATCGTGAGAGCGTACATAGTAGCGAAGGCAATGGGCATCACGGCGATCAGACAAGGATGGAACATTCGCTTCTGTATAGAGGCTCTCAACAGGGGAAGAGCGAAAAGCACCAAGGCACAAACGTAATCCTTGGTGATGGATAGAGTTAAGGCTAGAGAGAGTAGCAGGAGAGGCCGCGGAATAAATCTGGTCACCATAATCGAGTTTCGATAAAACGAGGGCTGAATGTAGGCGAAGCAGAGTTCGACGATCAGCTCCCCAGGAAAGATGAGCAAGGGTTTTAAGAAGGTTTAGCCGGCTGTGACAAGTTGCCTTCAGAGAGGTAATGTGAGGTTTCCAGGATAACCGACGGTCAAAGAGAAGGCCTAGAAACCTGACTGTATCACGTTCGGGGATACGGGAGCCATAGAGATACAAAGGATGATCGGAGATAACAGAGCGTCTAGTGAAAGTAATTTGGTGAGTTTTGGTACTTGAAAATTTAAACCCATGCGTGGTGGCCCAAGTTGAAACACGGTTGACCGCATGCTGGAGAGAAACTGCAATAAGATGACAGTCAGCGCCTGCACAAGCAATAGCGAAGTCATCAGCATAGAGTGATGACCAAATATTGGGTGGAAGAACAGAGGCCAAATCATTTATAGCAAGGAGAAAAAGTGTTGTGCTTAGAACACATCCCTGAGGGACACCTTCAGCTTGGACGAAGTCCGGGGAAAGAACATTATTGACTCGAACACGGAAATGTCTGTCAGTTAAAAAGTTCTTAAGGAAGGATGGTAGATTGCCTCGGAGGCCTAAGGAATGGGCCTGGGCCAAAATATTATACCTCCAAGTTGTGTCATATGCCTTCTCAAGGTCAAAAAATATTGCAATAACTGAGTGATTATTCGCAAAGGCATTACGAACATACGTATCCAAGCATAGTAAGGGGTCTATGGTAGAACGACCCTTACGAAAGCCATATTGACTAGCGGAGAGACTGTTGTGTGTCTCTAAATACCACATTAAACGTCGATTTACGAGACGTTCCATCACTTTGCAAACTGCACTAGTAAGAGCGATGGGGCGATAGTGGGAGGCATCATGTCCTGTAGTACCCGGTTTGCGGAAAGGGAGAACAATGGCAGATTTCCACAGCTGGGGAAGAACTCCTTGTGCCCAAATAAGATTGAAGAGGTGTAAGAGGACTACAAGGGCTGACAGATGTAAATGTTGTAACATACGAATATGAATGTCGTCAGGCCCAGCTGCCGATGATCGGCAAGCTGAGAGCGTTGCCTCCAGTTCTTGAAGTGTAAAAGGCACATTAAACTGTTCTTCTCTGAGAGAAGAAAAGTCCAAGGGTACTAACTGTCTGGCAGACTTTGAGAAAAGAAACGAGGGGCATAGATGGAGCCCTCGGGAAATACGGACCAGATGTGTGCCAATTTCAATGGCAACGTCGAGAGGGTTTGCTACATCAACACCAGCGACCCGTAGAACAGGAGCCTGGTCAGGAGAGTATTTACCACTCAATTTCCTCACTTTTTTCCAGACTGCACTCATAGAAGAAGCAGAGGTGATGGTGGAAACATAGTCTCGCCAACAAGTGCGTTTAGCTTCATGGATGACACGGCGAGCGATCGCACGCTTCTGCTTAAAATCAAGAAGTCTCTCAGCGGTTCTATTGTACCGGTACCTGCCCCATGCAGCACGTTTCAAACGTACTGCACGAGCACAAGCAGGAGACCACCAGGGCACGCACTTCTGAGAATGCCTGCCTGAGGTTTGGGGTATAGAATGAGAAGCTGCGGTATAAACTGACGTCGAGAAGATGTGTAGGAGCTCATCAATGGAGGATGAAGAAGGAACCTCACTAAAAGCAGTGAGGTGTGAGTAAAGATCCCAATTTGCCCGATCAAATTGCCAGCGAGGGCTACGGAAAGGTGGTGAATAGGAAGGAGAAGTAAGAATGATCGGAAAATGATCGCTGTCATGTAAGTCCGGTAGAACAGACCAGGTGAAGTCTAGTGCAGTGGAGGAAGAGCAGACTGATAGATCGATGCAAGAGAGAGTGAGTACGAGGATCAAAATGGGTGGGAGTACCCGTATTTAAAACATGGAGGGGGTGAGAGGCGAGAAAAGCCTCCAACTGGATGCCACATGAGTCACAATGAGACCCCCCCCAGAGGAAATGGTGGGCATTAAAATCACCAAGTAACAGAAGTGGTGGTGGTAAGGATGAAACAAGAAAGGCAAAGTCTGGGATAGAAAATGCTCGAGAAGGAGAGAGATATAAAGAACATATTGTAAACCACTTATTCAAGTGGATACGGGCTGCAGTGTAATGCAGCGAGGTATGGACAAATACGTAGTTGACAGTACCGAATATCATTGCGTAGAAGAAGGGCACTTTCATTAAAGGTCCCATCTGAGAAAGGATCCGAAGAATACAATAAATTATAGCCTGAGATAGGTTGGAAAACAGCCGAGTGTAATTTTGGTTCTTGTAAGCAAGCACCAACAGGGGAAAACCTGGAAAGCAACATCTGAAGCTCACCCCGATTACCCCTGAGGCCGCGGATATTCCACTGTAAATAGGCCATGATTGGCGATGAAGAAAATACCAGGAATCTGTAGGTAAAGGCACCTACGGACTAGAGGGGTTAGAAAAGTCAACGTGTGGTGGCATTGGAAGACGTTCAAGTAGCGAAGGAACGGAGCGTTGCGAAGAATGGAGTTGTGAAGATGGAGGAGAGGGAAGAGAAGGAACAGGAAGTGAATCAGTGTCCATTGAAGGTTTAGTCTCTGCAATATATTCTGAAATGGCTTTAAGTGTTTCTGAATTCAAAGATGTATGGGAGACCATATTGGAGATAGGAGGAGGAGGGTGAGTAAACATTGGGACAGTAATGGACTGTACCAAAGTAGAGGGGGAGGGAAGAGTGTAAGGGACTGGAGATGAAGTGTGGGGGGGGGGTGGCCAGAAGAGGCAGAAACCTGGGAGGTGGCAGAAGAGGGAGAAACTTGGGAGGGGACAGGGGTGGAAGGCATAGTACGAGGAGGAGGGTGAATCTCCACACTTGTAATAGAGCCAGAGAGAGGGAAAGAACTAGGTACAGAGACTGGAAAGCTAAAGTGTGGAGGTGGAAGAAGGGAAGGAAGGGGCAAAGAAGATTTGAGCAATGTGGATTTTTTGGACTTCTGAGAAGTAGAGGGGCGAATGGTATTAGGTGTCGTACGAGGTCTTGTCGATACTGGGGCTTGTGAGGAAGGACGCGAAGATGTGAGAACAGACTGAGTTGTAGTCGGGATGTCAGAGCCAAGGACAGCAAAAGGATTAGATGCCGTAGTGGCTATGGGAGGGGTAACAACAGAGGAGGCTGCAGAAGATGGGACCCCAGAAGTGGGGGGGATGTTTGGAAACACGAGAATAAGAAACACGGGGTAGTCTCCCTTGGAGGCGGAGATGAGTAACTGCCATAGCATAAGGGAGACCTTCTGCCTCTTTGAGGCAACGGATTTCACATTCATTTAAGTAGAAGTGGCAATGGCGGGAGTACGAAGGGTGAGCTTCATTACAAATAAGGCAAGATGGAGGTTGACTGCAAGATGTATTAGAATGGTCGACGGCACCACAGACTGGGCATTCGGCCATAGATCTGCAATATTTCGCTGGGTGACCAAAACGCCAGCAATTTCTACATTGTTGCGGTGTAGGTATCACCTTTCGAACTTGTAACCGATGTCCCGCGACATATACAGAGGACGGGAGTTCTCTGCTGTCAAAAGTTAAACGAGCCACATTGCAAGGGTAACGTCTCCGCCCCCGGGCAGGAAGGACATAAGTGTCTATTTTGAGGATTGGGAGATCCTGGAGTTCTAGCTGTTCAAAAATGTCATTGCCACATGACTGGAAATTCTGTTGGACTATGGTATGGGGCAGAATGACAGTACCACTACAAGAATTGAGAGAAAGATGTTTTTCAATAGTGATAGGAGTAGTATCGATATTCGAAAGGAGAGAAAGATCATGAGCTTGGGTAGCATTCTGGACATTGAGAGCATGAAATGAAATATCTCTACCAACATGACGCAGGAGCGCTTTGCCAATACAGTGGACCCCCGCATAACGATGGCATCACATAGCGATTATTTCGCATACCGCTTACTTTAATTGCAAAAATTTTGCCTCACATACCGCTTAAAAACCCGCTTACCGATTTTCGTCCGAGACGCGTCCAATGTGCGGCCTGAGCCATGCTCACATGTTCCGCCGGTGGCATTGTTTACCAGCCAGCCTCCGCGGTAACATCCAAGCATACAATCGGAATATTTCGTATTATTACAGTGTTTTCGGTGCTTTTTCTGGAAAATAAGTGACCATGGGCCCCAAGAAAGCTTCTAGTGCCAACCCTACAGCAATAAGGGTGAGAATTACAATAGAGATGAAGAAAAAGATCATTGATAAGTATGAAAGTGGAGTGCGTGTCTCCGAGCTGGCCAGGTTGTATAATAAACCCCAATCAACCATCGCTACTATTGGTGGTACAGCTGCTGCTGCTGCTGCACTGTCAGCTGCTGCTGCTGCTGCACTGTCAGCTGCTGCTGCTGCTGCTGCACTGTCGGCTGCTGCTGCTGCTGTAGCACCGTTGTTGGTGTGGCTTATTGAGAATACCAAGAAACAATTAACCCCAGAGGATTTGCCACCCAGGATAACCCAAAAAAGTCAGTGTCATCGAAGACTGTCTAACTTATTTCCATTGGGGTCCTTAATCTTGTCTCCCAGGATGCAACCCACACAAGTCGACTAACACCCAGGTGAACAGGGAAAAATGCCTGGAACTAGTGCTCATATTGGTGAATTTAAAGCCAGCAAAGGTTGGTTTGAGAGATTTAAGAATCGTAGTGGCATACACAGTGTGATAAGGCCTGTTCTGGAAGAAAATGCCAAACAGGACCTACAGTACTCAGGAGGAAAAGGCACTCCCAGGACACAGTGTCTCATCAGTCATTGCTGCATCTTCAATAAAGGTAAGTGTCATTTATTCTTCATTTAGTAGACTAGTACATGCACAATATATACTGTGCATGTACTACTCTACTATTGTGCATGTATCCTTCTCTTTGTGTGTGGGAAAATGTATATTTCATGTGGTAAAATTTTTTTTTTCATACTTTTGGGTGTCTTGCACGGATTAATTTGATTTCCATTATTTCTTATGGGGAAAATTCATTCACATAGCGATTATTTCGCATAACAATTACCCCTCTTGCACGGATTAAAATCGTTAACCGGGGGTCCACTGTACTATGGTCAGAAAGGTAGGCAGAAGAAGAAGTCGGTCTTAAAGTAAAGAATTTAGTCCATTGTGTGGTCCGAAACTGAGCGTGGAGAGGGAGTGCTTGACGTGTCGGTCTTTTCCGAGTAGAATGGGAAGGTAACGAAGGAGCATCATCAGGGGATTGACGTTGGCGTTTAGGAGTAGGGCCGGAGTTGGTCTGGCGTGAAATGGGCGGGCGATTCGAAAATTGCCATACCGTAGAGGGAGAAGCCGGAAGCATAGTCAAAGGAGAGCGGAGTTCAGACAAATCGAAGGAGTCAGTCGAAGCCCCGGTACCTGAAGTGGGTTAGGAAACAGCACCAACAAGAGGTACAAGGGCATCAGGAGTGTCCGAAGAGTGGTCTAAACACAAGGCAGGGTCAGAATGGGGTGCGGTATCAAGAAGGGGCCCGGGGGTAGTGGGTTCATGGACTAGGGCTGCCATGGTTAGGTTACTCCTTTGCTTTTTGTTTTTAAGAAAGAAAAGAAAATAAAAATAAAAAAAAGAATAAAAAAAGGGGGGATCGGGGAGGAATAGTTCCCAGGAGGAATGAAAGGGCCGGAAATCTCCCTCCGCGCCCAAGAGGACCTCAGCACCGCTAGTAGCGCAGATGCAGCATGGAACCCATGCCATACCCTACCCTTCATGCCAGTAAACCAGCAATCCGGGATAGCAACCTCACATCTGCCGAGCTACCTCGGTGGACAAAAGAGAGGGCGGCCGGATATCTGCCACAAAGCATACCTCCTTCGGCCACCACCCCCGGAATCCGAAAGGTGGCTTCCAGAGATACACCTGTCGCCCGAAAGACACCCAAAGCTACTCCGGGATACCGGAGAGGGATCGGGACATCCCCAGGCGATCCAGATTCCATGGCAATCTATGCCACCGCCAAGAACCTCAACGGAATGGGATGGACCCCGGTGTCCTTTCCCCTACCTAGGAACTAGCGTGCCTGTGGGAGAAATCCCAAAGGCCAAAAAGAGGAAGGGCAAAAGGGAGGGGTGGGGAGGAGGAGGAGGAATGGAAAAAGGGGAGGATGGGATAGGGGAGGGGAGAATGGGGGGTAATTAGGTTCGGTCTGAGGAAGAAGACCGACAGGGCTAATTCCTCAGACCAAGAGCCTCTTCACCACGCCAAGAAGCCCCCCTTGAAGAGGTTCATTGTGACAGCTTTTTTGATCCTAGAATTTCAGATAAAGTTTTCCAGGCCCTTTTCATATCACCTTTTATATCATGAAATCTGTTTTCATGATAGTTTTTTGGACCTCCTTATTAGATTGGTTAGTACTGATCAGTAACGTTTTGTGAGACCCTTTGTTATTAGACCCATTGTGTACTGTTTTTTGTATAGATGTTTTTTATCAATAGATTTGAGGATGCTGTTTGTCAGCCAAGGGCTGTTTAGTCTCTCTGCTGTGATCTTCTTAGTTTTTATTGGGCAATGCATGTTATAGAGGTTTTAAGTTTTTTGTAAAAAAATATGAACACATTCGTCAATATATAAGTTGTCTGGTAGCTTGTTTTGCCAGTCAATGTCACTAAATGCTGAAATAAAGTCATTAACAGATGACTCGTCACATAGTCAGAATGTGATCTTAGTTGTGTCCTGGGGCACTTTACAAAAATTGGTTATGAGAAAGATGGGATGGTGGTCAGTAATAGCCACTCTCTGCTTCAGAATAATCAAGATTGTAGACTTCGGCTTCTTGAACTCTGCAGCAAGATCGGCAACATGCTCATACTTTTCAGTAATTTCCTTCTTCACTTCTATATCAGTTTTCTTCAAACCCTTCTTTTCACCCACATTACCACTCTTCACTTCCTTAGAGGCTATGTTTGATTGCAAAATGAATTAAAAATGCACACGAAATAAAACACATGGAGTTCATGGTGAACGAACACACATCTGACAGAGACCGTCTACGACAGGAAGTGGGGAAAATTAGCGCATGCGAAAAAAATGGTGCAGAATGTGCAAATTGGCACAACTGTGTTTGTTTGGCATGTGATTGTGACCAGATACAAAAATTTGACGAATTTTTTGGTCATGAACTGATTTGTTCGTGACCAGAGATTCCACTGTAGTTAGTTTTCTATTTCATTAGGCCTTAACAGTGCAACCTGCAGAGCACCATGAATTTTTAGACCCTAAAAAAAGATTGTGTACAGTTCAGTAAAGATATTATACATGACAATAAGCAAATAGCATGCACACACAAATATAATTTATAATTGAAGGGTCTGGGCCAGCTTCCAACATAAGACACTAACCTTACAAGACAGATCTTGTGTACCAAAGCAGCATCAACAGGAGAGCCCTGCTAATAAATAGATGATCAAGCCACCACATTGCTGGAAGCTGCCACAGTCATAAGTTATTATGATACTACAGTACTTCTCGATATCTAGCCCTTCACTCTCCTTCCTAATTTTACTAGCAAATCATGAAAGCACAATCCAGGATGGACCCTAAGACTAAGCTTTCCTTTTTGCTGCCCCAACAGATCAGGCTCTTGGCATTGTTTCTAGCATTCCCTTCAGTCAGTATCACAAAGAAAGCACAGTGCCATGTGGTCAGATTCCATTATGAAAGCACTTAACCCCTTCAGGGTCCAAGGCCAGAATCTTAAGTGGTGCTCCAGTGTCCAAGAAATTTTGAAAAAAAAAAAAATTATTTTTCTTACAGAATTAAAGAGCATATTTTTGTGAAGGTAATAAGACAAAAAAAAAAAATTCTGATAATAAGACAAAAAAAAAAATTCTGATCAGTACTTACCGAGATACAGTGCCAAGAAGTTTGTCAAAAATGATGTGGTGGCGGCAACATCAACGAATTCCACATACGCGCATTACATTATTTTGCGGGTTTTGTTGTTTTTTCTTTTCTTTTCCATTTTTTTTCTATTCCTACTAACATTTGGGGCCTGAGAGACCAATACTGTATATAATGTATATATATAAACTCACTGTATTGAACACAATAACCGCACTAAAGTTATCATATTATTGTTTACCACTGTTGTTTATTACAATAAACATGCACAAATCTTGTATAATACTAATGTTCTATCATATATTTACATATTTACAATCACTGGACATGGTTTTAGAACTGCTGGAGTTTGTGGAACTCCTTGAAACAAGGCACCATGCACAGAGGCACCTTACATTCCTCACACATAAACCGAGTGTCTTTGCGTCTTTGTTGCCGTCGTTTTGTTTGTGCACAGACGATGCATCTCTTCTGAGCAAATTTCTTCTGAGTTGAAGGAAGTTGTATTATGAAATGATCACCTTCCCTCCTCAAACGCTTGGGTATATCCTGAGGAATTCGAGGACCGTGTTGTATAGCAGGTGTTCTTACCTGGTACTTCATTATGAGTTGTCTGACAACAGACAAACAAAATTCACCATACGGTGGTCTGTTGCCAGTCTTTATTTGGTACATATTATATGCATTGAGCATTGAAATGTCCATGAGATAGAAGAAAAGTTTCATGTACCACTTGTAACTCTTACGAACACAGTCAACAAAACCAATCTGCATGTCACATTTGTCAACCAAGCGCATGTTTTGTGTATAATCAACCTCTTCAAGGGGGGCTCCTTGGCGTGGTGAACAGGCTCTTGGTCTGAGGAATTAGCCCTGTCGGTCTTCTTCCTCAGACCGAACCTAATTACCCCCCATTCTCCCCTCCCCTATCCCATCCTCCCCTTTTTCCATTCCTCCTCCTCCTCCTCACCCCTCCCTTTTGCCCTTCCTCTTTTTGGCCTTTGGGATTTCTCCCACAGGCGCGCTAGTTCCTAGGTAGGGGAAAGGACACCGGGGTCCATCCCATTCCGTTGAGGTTCTTGGCGGTGGCATAGTTTGCCGTGGAATCTGGATTGCCTGGGAATGTCCCGATCCCTCTCCTGTATCCCGGAGTAGCTTTGGGTGTCTTTCGGGCGACGGGTGTATCTCTGGAAGCCACCTTTCGGATTCCGGGGGTGGTGGCCGAAGGAGGTATGCTTTGTGGCGGATATCCGGCCGCCCTCTCTTTTGTCCACCGAGGTAGCTCGGCAGATGTGAGGTTGCTGGTTTACTGGCATGAAGGGTAGGGTATGGCACGGGTTCCATGCTGCATCTGCGCTACTAGCGGTGTTGAGGTCCTCTTGGGCATGGAGGGAGATTTCCGGCCCTTTCATTCCTCCTGGGAACTACTCTCCGCTCCCCCCTTTTTTTATTCTTTTTTTTTTTATTTTTATTTTCTTTTCTTCTTTCTTTTTTTTTCTTAACAAAAAGTAAAGGAGTAACCTAACCATGGCAGCCCTAGTCCATGAACCCACTACCCCCGGGCCCCTTCTTGATACCGCACCCCATTCTGACCCTGCCTTGTGTTTAGACCACTCTTTGGACACTCCTGATGCCCCTGTACCTCTTGCTGGTGCTGTTTCCTCACCCGCTTCAGGTACCGGGGCTTCGACTGACTCCTTCGATTTGTCTGAACTCCGCTCTCCTTTGACTATGCTTCCGGCTTCTCCCTCTACGGTACGGCAATTTTCGAATCGCCCGCCCATTTCACGCCGGACCAACTCCAGTCCTACTCCTAAACGCCACCGTCAATCTCCTGATGATGCTCCTTCGTTACCTTCCCATTCTACTCGGAAAAGACCGACACATCAAGCACTCCCTCTCCACGCTCAGTTTCGGACCACACAATGGACTAAATTCTTTACTTTAAGACCGACTTCTTCTTCTGCCTACCTTTCTGACCATAGTATTGGCAAAGCGCTCCTGCGTCATGTTGGTAGAGATAATTCATTTCATGCTCTCAAGAGCGGTATGCGCATCGTCACTGTCCAGAATGCTGCCCAAGCTCATGATTTTTCTCTCCTTTCGAATATCGATACTACTCCTGTCACTATTGAAAAACATCTTTCTCTCAATTCTTGTAGTGGTACTGTCATTCTGCCCCATACCATAGTCCAACAGAATTTCCAGTCATGTGGCAATGACATTTTTGAACAGCTGGAACTCCAGGATCTCCCAATCCTCAAAGTAGACACTTATGTCCTTCCTGCCCGGGGGCGGAGACGTTACTCTTGCAATGTGGCTCGTTTAACTTTTGACAGCAGAGAACTCCCGTCCTCTGTATATGTCGCGGGACATCGGTTACAAGTTCGAAAGGTGATACCTACACCGCAACAATGTAGAAATTGCTGGCGTTTTGGTCACCCAGCGAAATATTGCAGATCTATGGCTGAATGCCCAGTCTGTGGTGCCGACGACCATTCTAATACATCTTGCAGTCAACCTCCATCTTGCCTTAATTGTAATGAAGCTCACCCTTCGTACTCCCGCCGTTGCCAGGTCTACTTAAATGAACGTGAAATCCGTTGCCTCAAAGAGGCAGAAGGTCTCCCTTATGCTATGGCAGTTACTCATCTCCACCTCCAAGGGAGACTACCCCGTGTTTCTTATTCTCGTGTTTCCAAACATCCCCCCCACTTCTGGGGTCCCATCTTCTGCAGCCTCCTCTGTTGTTACCCCTCCCATAGCCACTACGGCATCTAATCCTTTTGCTGTCCTTGGCTCTGACGTCCCGACTACAACTCGGTCTGTTCTCACATCTTCGCGTCCTTCCTCACAAGCCCCAGTATCGACAAGACCTCGTACGACACCTAATACCAATCGCCCCTCTACTCAGAAGTCCAAAAAATCCACATTGCTCAAATCTTCTTTGCCCCTTCCTTCCCTTCTTCCACCTCCACACTTTAGCTTTCCAGTCTCTGTACCTAGTTCTTTCCCTCTCTCTGTCTCTATTACAAGTGTGGAGATTCACCCTCCTCCTCGTACTATGCCTTCCACCCCCGTCCCCACCCAAGTTTCTCCCTCTTCTCCCACCTCCCAGGTTTCTGCCTCTTCTGTCCCCCCCCACACTTCATCTCCAGTCCCTTACACTCTTCCCTCCCCCTCTACTTTGGTACAGTCCATTACTGTCCCAATCTTTACTCACCCTCCTCCTTCTATCTCCAATATGGTCTACCATACATCTTTGAATTCAGAAACACTTGAAGCCATTTCAGAATATATTGCAGAGACTAAACCTTCAATGGACACTGATTCACTTCCTGTTCCTTCTCTTCCCTCTCCTCCATCTTCACAACCCCATTCTTCGCAATGCTCCGTTCCTTCGCTACTTGAACGTCTTCCAATGCCACCACACGTTGACTTTTCTAACCCCTCTAGTCCGTAGGTGCCTTTACCTACAGATTCCTGATATTTTCTTCATTGCCAATCATGGCCTATTTACAGTGGAATATCCGCGGCCTCAGGGGTAATCGGGGTGAGCTTTAGATGTTGCTTTCCAGGTTTTCCCCTGTTGGTGCTTGCTTACAAGAACCAAAATTACACTCGGCTGTTTTCCAACCTATCTCAGGCTATAATTTATTGTATTCTTCGGATCCTTTCTCAGATGGGACCTTTAATGAAAGTGCCCTTCTTCTACGCAATGATATTCCGTACTGTCAACTATTTGTCCATACCTCGCTGCATTACACTGCAGCCTGTATCCACTTGAATAAGTGGTTTACAATATGTTCTTTATATCTCTCTCCTTCTCGAGCATTTTCTATCCCAGACTTTGCCTTTCTTGTTTCATCCTTACCACCACCACTTCTGTTACTTGGTGATTTTAATGCCCACCATTTCCTCTGGGGGGGGGGTCTCATTGTGACTCACGTGGGATCCAGTTGGAGGCTTTTCTCGCCTCTCACCCCCTCCATGTTTTAAATACGGGTACTCCCACCCATTTTGATCCTCGTACTCATACTCTCTCTTGCATCGATCTATCAGTCTGCTCTTCCTCCACTGCACTAGACTTCGCCTGGTCTGTTCTACCAGACTTACATGACAGCAATCATTTTCCGATCATTCTTACTTCTCCTTCCTCTTCACCAACTTTCCGTAGCCCTTGCTGGCAATTTGATCGGGCAAATTGGGATCTTTACTCACACCTCACTGCTTTTAGTGAGGTTCCTTCTTCATCCTCCATTGATGAGCTCCTACACATCTTCTCGACGTCAGTTTATACCGCAGCTTCTCATTCTATACCCCAAACCTCAGGCAGGCATTCTCAGAAGTGCGTGCCTTGGTGGTCTCCTGCTTGTGCTCGTACAGTACGTTTGAAACGTGCTGCATGGGGCAGGTACCGGTACAATAGAACTGCTGAGAGACTTCTTGATTTTAAGCAGAAGCGTGCGATCGCTCGCAGTATCATCCGTGAAGCTAAACGCACTTGTTGGCGAGACTATGTTTCCACCATCACCTCTGCTTCTTCTATGAGTGCAGTCTGGAAAAAAGTGAGGAAATTGAGTGGTAAATACTCTCCTGACCCGGCTCCTGTTCTATGAGTCGCTGGTGTTGATGTAGCAAACCCTCTCGACGTTGCCATTGAACTTGGCACACATCTGGTCCGTATTTCCCGAGGGCTCCATCTATGCCCCTCGTTTCTTTTCTCAAAGTCTGCCAGAGAGTTAGTACCCTTGGACTTTTCTTCTCTCAGAGAAGAACAGTATAATGTGCCTTTTACACTTCAAGAACTAGAGGCAACGCTCTCAGCTTGCCGATCATCGGCAGCTGGGCCTGACGACATTCATATTCGTATGTTACAACATTTACATCTGTCAGCCCTTGTAGTCCTCTTACACCTCTTCAATCTTATTTGGGCACAAGGAGTTCTTCCCCAGCTGTGGAAATCTGCCATTGTTCTCCCTTTCCGCAAACCGGGTACTACAGGACATGATGCCTCCCACTATCGCCCCATCGCTCTTACTAGTGTAGTTTGCAAAGTGATGGAACATCTCGTAAATCGATGTTTAATGTGGTATTTAGAGACACACAACAGTCTCTCCGCTAGTCAATATGGCTTTTGTAAGGGTCGTTCTACCATAGACCCCTTACTACGCTTGGATATGTATGTTCGTAATGCCTTTGCGAATAATCACTTAAGTTATTGCCATATTTTTTGACCTTGAGAAGGCATATGACACAACTTGGAGGTATAATATTTTGGCCCAGGCCCATTCCTTAGGCCTCCGAGGCAATCTACCATCCTTCCTTAAGAACTTTTTAACTGACAGACATTTCCGTGTTCGAGTCAATAATGTTCTTTCCCCGGACTTCGTCCAAGCTGAAGGTGTACCTCAGGGATGTGTTCTAAGCACAACACTGTTTCTCCTTGCTATAAATGATTTGGCCTCTGTTCTTCCACCCAATATTTGGTCATCACTCTATGTTGATGACTTCGCTATAGCTTGTGCAGGAGCTGACTGTCATCTTATTGCAGTTTCTCTCCAGCATGCGGTCGACCGTGTTTCCACTTGGGCCACCACGCATGGGTTTAAATTTTCCAGTACCAAAACTCACCAAATTACTTTCACTAGACGCTCTGTTATCTCCGATCATCCTTTGTATCTCTATGGCTCCCGTATCCCCGAACGTGATACAGTCAGGTTTCTAGGCCTTCTCTTTGACCCTAGGTTATCCTGGAAACCTCACATTACCTCTCTGAAGGCAACTTGTCACAGCCGGCTAAACCTTCTTAAAACCCTTGCTCATCTTTCCTGGGGAGCTGATCGTCGAACTCTGCTTCGCCTACATTCAGCCCTCGTTTTATCGAAACTCGATTATGGTGACCAGATTTATTCCGCGGCCTCTCCTGCTACTCTCTCTAGCCTTAACTATATCCATCACCAAGGATTACGTTTGTGCCTTGGTGCTTTTCGCTCTTCCCCTGTTGAGAGCCTCTATACAGAAGCGAATGTTCCATCCTTGTCTGATCGCCGTGATGCCCATTGCCTTCGCTACTATGTACGCTCTCACGATCTACACAATCCTTCCATTTATAGAATGGTCACCGATATTAGTAGACATTCTTTATTCGTTCGCCGCCCCTGTTTGCTCCGTCCCTTTTCTCTTCGCCTACATTCACTCTTGTCTTCCCTTCAGTTACCACCTTTATATGTTCATATAGCATCTCACTTTTCCCTACCCCCCTGGGAAGTTCCAGCTGTTCGGGTCTGTTCTTTCTCACTCCCTTGCTCGAAAGCTCAACTGCCTACGGTGGTTTCCCGCTCTCTTTTTCTTGATCACTTCCACTCCCATTCTCATGCCACCGCTGTGTACACAGATGGCTCTAAGTCTTCAGTCGGCGTCGGATTCGCAGCAGTGTTTCCGGACAGCGTAGTGTGGGGGCATTTACTATCTTCAGCTAGCATTTTTACTGCTGAACTGTATGCCATTCTTGCAGCACTTATTTGTATCGCATCTATGCCTGTGTCATCATTTGTAGTAGTCTCAGACTCCCTTAGTGCTCTACAGGCTATACGAAAATTTGATACATCTCATCCCCTAGTTCTCCATATCCAACTTTGGCTACGCCGTATCTCTACCAAACATAAAGATATTGTTTTTTGTTGGGTCCCTGGTCATGTTGACGTACAGGGCAATGAACAGGCAGACACTGCTGCGCGGTCAGCAGTACATGACCTACCAATTTCCTATTGAGGTGTTCCATTTCTGGACTATTTTGCTGCAATAGCTACCCACCTTCGCACCCATTGGCAGCAACGTTGGTCAACTCTGCTCGGTAACAAACTTCATTCTATTAAACCGAGCATAGGTTACTGGCCGTCTTCTTGTCATCAGTGCCGAGGTTGGGAGACCACTCTCTCCCGCCTTCGCATTGGCCACACTCGTCTCATGGAGAGGCACCCTGTTCCTCTCTGTGAGCAGTATCAAGTTCCAGTATCGATTAGCCACATTCTGTTAGACTGCCCTCTCTATCAACGAGCACGCAGAATTTACCTCCAACATCGTCTTCGTTCTACTACTCTCTCTTTACCTTCCCTTCTTGCTGATGGACCCTCCTTTAATCCTGACTCTCTCATTGACTTCTTGACAACGACTGATTTACTCCACAAACTCTGATGATACTTTTCGCACTCCCCTCAACCCTTTCTAGTTCAGTCTCTTGCTGCCCTTTACCCTTTCACCATCCACTACCCCGCTGTCATCCGTAACCTATTACTCATCCATCTCCCTTTTGCCACCTGATGCCCTCGCTTCCTTCCTGCCCTGCAGCGCTGTATAGTCCTTGTGGCTTAGCGCTTCTTTTTTATTATAATAATAATAATGTGTATAATCAATCACTGTCACTGGTTTTCGAATATGTTCATTAGTCACTCGATCAACTTTGCCACTGTCTTGCATTTCATTACGGTGAATGGTTGTCAACAATTTGACATCTCGTTTGTCATGCCACCGTAATGCCATGATGTCATTGGCAGTAAACACCTGCACGTCATCACCACGAGCACCTGCGTTGAGCCTGGGCATATGTTTACGATTAGAACTCACTGTGCCACACACATCTGTCTTGTTCACTCGCATGAAATCACTGACTAATGGGCTTGTGTACCAGTTATCGGTATATAATGTATGCCCCTTACCAAGATAAGGTGCCATCATGTTTCTCACTACGTCACCTGAGATACCCAATAACATCTTGGTATCTTTCAATGTTTTACTACCCGTGTATACAACAATATCCAACACCAGGCCACTGTCACAATCACAGAGTACAAACAGTTTTATACCAAAGCGTTTCCTCTTGCTCGGTATATACTGCTTGAATGACAGTCTACCTTTGAACAAAATCAAAGACTCATCAATTACAAGATTCTTGAATGGATAAAAGTATATGCTGAACTTTTGTTCGAGATACATGAAAACATTTCTAATCTTGTATAACCTGTCACTTCTGTCAGGCCTGGTTTTGTCAGAGAAGTGCAACATACGTAAGAGTAAGATAAACCTGTTCACTGGTATGATTTCACTGAAGACCGGGGTAGAAATTAGCCGATCTGTGGACCAGTACCTCTTCAAGGGGGGCTCCTTGGCGTGGTTAAGAGGCTCTTGGTCTGAGGAATTAGACCTATCGGTCTACTTCCTCAGACCGAACCTAATTACCCCCCAATCCCCCGTTCCCTATCCCATCCTCCCCTTTTTCCTTTCCTCCTCCTCCTCCCCACCCCTCCCTTTTGCCCTTCCTTTCTGGCCTTTTTTTTTTTCCACAGGCACGCTAGTTCATAGGTAGGGGAAAGGGTACCGGAGTCCATCCCATTCCGTTGAGGTTCTTGGCGGTGGCGTAGTTTGCCTTGGAAATCTGGATTGCCTGGGGATGTCCTGATCCCTCTCCGGTATCCTGGAGGGTGGCTTTGGGTGTCTCTCGGGCGACAGGTGTATCTCTGGAAGCCACCTTTCGGATTCCGGGGGTGGTGGCCGAAGGAGGTATGCTTTGTGGCGGATTTCCAGCCGCTCTCTCTTTTGTCCACCGAGGTAGCTCGGCAGATGTGAGGTTGCTATCCCGGATTGCCGGTTTACTGGCATGATGGGTAGGGTATGGCACGGGTTCCATGCTGCATCTGTGCTACTTGCGGTGCTGAGGTCCTCTTGGGTGCGGAGGGAGATTTCTGGCCCTTTCATTCCTCCTAGGAACTATCCCTCCCCAGTCCCCCATTTTTTTATTTTTATTTTCTTTTCTTCTTTCTTTTTTTTTCTTAAAAACAAAAAGAAAGAAGTAACCTAACCATGGCAGCCCTAGTCCATGAACCTGCTACCCCTGGGCCCCTTCTTGATACCGCACCCTGTTCTGACCCCGTCTCGTCTTTGGGCCACTCTTTGGACACTCCTCATGCCTCTGTACCTCTTGCCGGTACTGTTTCCTCAACCGCTTCAGGTACTGAGGCCTCGACTGACTCCTTCGATTTATCGGACCTTCGCTCTCCTCTGACTATGCTTCCGGCTTCTCCCTCTATGGTGCGGCAATTTTCGAATTTCCGGCCCGTTCCATGTCGGACCAACTCTGGTCCCACGCCTAAACGACAACGACAATTACCTGCTGATGATACTTCTCCACCTTCTCGTTCTTCTCAGAAAAGATCGACACGTCCTTCACTACCTGTCCACGCTCAGTTTCAGACTGCACAATGGACTAAATTCTTCACTTTACGACCGACTTCCTCTACTACCTATCTTTCTGACCACAGTATTGGCAAGGCACTCGTACGCCATGTGGGTAAAGATATTTCTTTTCATGCTCTTAAGAGCGGTACTCGCATCGTCACCGTACAAAATGCTACCCAGGCTCATGAGCTTTCTCGTCTTTCCCATATCGATACTGTTCCTGTAACTATTGAAAAGCATCATTCCCTCAATTCTTGTAGTGGTACCATCATTCTGCCCCATACCATAGTTCAACAAAATTTCCAGACATGTGGCACTGACATTCTTGAACAGCTGGAACTCCAAGATCTCCCAATCCTCAAGGTAGACACTTACGTTCTTCCTGCCCGCGGGCGGAGACGATACCCTAGCAATGTGGCTCGTTTAACTTTTGACAGCCGTGAACTCCCATCCTCAGTTTATGTAGCAGGACATCGGTTACAGGTTCGAAAGGTGATCCCTACACCGCAACAGTGTAGAAATTGCTGGCGATTTGGCCATCCAGCGAAATATTGCAGATCTATCGCCGAATGCCCAGTCTGTGGTGCCGATGACCATTCTAATATGTCTTGCAATCGACCTCCCTCTTGCCTTAATTGTCATGAGGCTTGCCCTTCGTACTCTCGCCATTGTCAAGTCTACTTAAACGAGCGGGAAATCCGTTACCTCAAAGAGGCAGAAGGTCTCCCTTATGCTAT
Source organism: Cherax quadricarinatus (assembly GCF_038502225.1). Classification (NCBI taxonomy): domain Eukaryota; kingdom Metazoa; phylum Arthropoda; class Malacostraca; order Decapoda; family Parastacidae; genus Cherax; species Cherax quadricarinatus. The sequence goes on along the minus strand of NC_091364.1, from coordinate 9,005,052 downwards.
GGCAGTTTCTCATAAGAACATAAGAAAGGAGGAACACTGCAGGAGGCCTGCTGGCCCATACTAGGCAGGTCCTTTACAATTCATCCCACTAACAAAACATTTGCCCAATTTTCAATGCCACCCAAGAAATAAGCTCTGATGTGAAAGTCCCACTCAAATCCAACCCCTCCCACTCATGTACTTATCCAACCTAGATTTGAAACTACCCAAAGTCCCAGCCTCAATAACCCAACTAGGTAGACTGTTCCACTCATCAACTACCCTATTTCCAAACCAATACTTTCCTATGTCCTTTCTAAATCTAAACTTATCTAATTTAAATCCATTACTGCGGGTTCTCTCTTGGAGAGACATCCTCAAGACCTTATTAATATCCCCTTTATTGATACCTATCTTCCACTTATACACTTCGATCAGGTCTCCCCTCATTCTTCGTCTAACAAGTGAATGTAACTTAAGAGTCTTCAATCTTTCTTCATAAGGAAGATTTCTAATGCTATGTATTAATTTAGTCATCCTACGCTGAATGTTTTCTAACGAATTTATGTCCATTTTGTAATACGGAGACCAGAACTGAGCTGCATAATCTAGGTGAGGCCTTACTAATGATGTATAAAGCTGCAGTATGACCTCTGGACTTCTGTTGCTTACACTTCTTGATATAAATCCCAGTAATCTATTTGCCTTATTACGTACGCTTAGGCATTGCTGTCTTGGTTTAAGGTTGCTGCTCACCATAACCCCCAAGTCCTTTTCGCAATCTGTATGGCTAAGTTCTACATCATTTAACTTATAAGTACTAGGGTTATGGGCACTCCCAAGCTTCAGAACCTTGCATTTATCTACATTGAACTGCATCTGCCACTTTTCTGACCAAGAATAGAGTTTGTTTAAATCCTCCTGAAGTTCCATAACATCTACATTTGAATCAATTATCCTACCTATCTTTGTGTCATCGGCGAATTTGCTCATATCACTAGTAATTCCCTCATCAAGATCATTGATATATATTATAAACAACAACGGGCCAAAGACTGATCCCTGTGGAACGCCACTTGTTACAGATCCCCACTCGGATTTAACCCCATTTATGGACACACTCTGCTTCCTGTCAGTGAGTCATGGCTCGATCCACGAGAGCACTTTCCCCCCAATGCCATGAGCTGCCACTTTCTTTAACAGTCTATGGTGCGGAACTCTATCAAAAGCCTTGCTAAAATCTAAGTAAATAATATCAAATTCTTTATTGTGGTCAACAGCCTCAAAAGCTTTACTGAAGAAAGTTAATAAATTAGTTAGACAAGACCGGCCTCTTGTGAATCCATGCTGAGTATCATTAATCAAGCTATGCTTATCGAGATGGCTTCTTATAATCTCAGCTATAATTGACTCTAGTAATTTGCCTACAATTGAGGTCAGGCTTATTGGGCGGTAATTTGACGGTAACGACTTGTCCCCTGTTTTAAAAATAGGAGTTACATTAGCCATCTTCCACATATCAGACACTACACCTGTTTGAAGAGATAAATTAAAAATATTAGTTAATGGTTCACAGAGTTCCATTTTGCATTCCTTAAGAACCCTTGAAAAAACCTCATCAGGAACTGGCGACTTATTTTGCTTCAGTCTGTCTATCTGCTTCACAACCATTTCACTAGTGACTGTGATGTTACATAATTTATCTTCTTCTAGCCCACTGTAAAAATTAATTACTGGAATATTGTTAGTGTCTTCCTGTGTAAAAACTGAGAGAAAATAATTATTTAAAATCAAGCACATTTCATTCTCTTTGTCAGTAAGGTGCCCATAGTTATTTTTAAGGGGACCTATCTTATCTCTAACTTTTGTTCTATAGACCTGAAAAAAACTTTTTGGGTTAGTTTTAGAATCCCTAGCAACTTTAATTTCATAGTCCCTTTTAGCTTTTCTTATCCCCTTTTTAATGTCCCTCTTAATGTCAATATACTGATTCATAAGATGACCCTCACCTCTTTTGATATGCCTATAAATTCCTTTCTTATGCCCTAGTAGATATTTGAGCCTATTATTCATCCATTTTGGGTCATTTCTATTTGATCTAATTTCTTTATATGGGATAAACGCTCTTTGAGCAGCATGTATAGTGTTCAGAAAACTGTCATATTGATAGCTCTCTTCGTTACCCCAGTCAATAGATGATAAGTGTTCTCTAAGCCCATCGTAATCTGCTAAGCGAAAATCTGGGACTGTTACTGAGTTATCGCTACTATCGTACTTCCATTCAATGCTAAATGTAATTGATTTGTGGTCGCTAGCACCCAGTTCCTCTGAAATTTCTAAATTATTAACAAGGGATTCATTGTTTGCCATAACTAAGTCAAGCAGGTTATTTCCCCTTGTAGGTTCTGTCACAAACTGCTTCAAAAAACAATCCTGAAATACTTCTAAGAAGTCGTATGATTCTAAATTCCCAGTCAAGAAATTCCAATCAACATGACTAAAGTTAAAGTCTCCTAGAATTACTACATTATCGTGCCTTGTGGCCTTAACAATTTCCTCCCATAGTAGTTTCCCTTGGTCCCTATCTAAGTTTGGGGGACGGTATATCACTCCTAAAATCAGTTTTTCATGCCCCTCTGAAAATTCTATCCAAACAGACTCTGTATGTGTTACTTCAGACTTAATACCCGTTTTTATGCAACAGTTCAAGCGATCTCGGACATACAATGCCACCCCACCCCCCCTCCCCTCCCAATACTTCTATCTTCTTGGAACAATTTAAAACCCTGAATATGACATTCCGCAGGCATGTCCCGACTTTTTGAATTAAACCACGTCTCAGTTAAGGCAAATACATCAATGTTACCTACACTAGCAACTAATCTCAACTCGTCCATCTTATTCCTAGCACTACGGCAATTAGCATAATAAACATTAAAAGACTCTCCTTCCTCTTTACCCTTCCTGCTCATTTCTATTTTTCTACTAAACCTATTACTGTCCTTATCACCCAAGGTCCCTGGCTTTTCAATATCTATCTCGTTCTTATTATTACTAGTTCCCCTAGAACTCGTAATATTACTACACTGGGACTTCACTGTTTTCCTGCCAAAACCCATACCACTAACTATTCCTAGTTTAAAGTCCTAACTGCTCCCTCCACTGCAGTTGCCAGTGCTCCCACCCCACACCTAGATAAGTGAACCCCATCCCTGGCATACATGTCATTTCTGCCATAGAAGAGGTCCCAGTTGTCAATGAATGTTACCGCATTTTCCTTACAGTATTTGTCCAGCCAGCAATTGACACCAATTGCCCTGGACAACCATTCATTTCCAACTCCCCTCCTTGGCAAAATACCACATATGAGAGGGTTCCCACCCTTACTTCTAATTATTTCTATTGCTGACCTGTACCTGCTAATCAGGTCCTCACTCCTACGTCTGCCAACATCGTTGCCTCCAGCACTGAGACAGATAATAGGATTGCTCCCATTACCTCTCATGATGTCATCCAGACGGCTAACAATATCCTCCATCCCAGCCCCAGGAAAGCAAACTCTCTGTCTCCTACTCCTGTCCTTCAAGCAGAACGCCCTATCCATATACCTAACTTGGCTATCCCCAACAACAACAATATTCTTACCTTCCTTAATGTCTTTTGTCGTGACGTTCCCAGTAGTCGACTCACATTCGTCGGGTAGCACTGAGAATGTATTGGATGTTTCCACAACAGTTTCCACGGCAGTCTCTTTCTTCTTCATCGTTTCTACCTTTCCATTCGTCTTCTTGATCGTCAACTTCTTTCCCTGCTGTCCAGCCACTGACCAGTTTCCCTTCTTGACCTGAGGACTCAAAACAGGAGGACTACTCCGAATCTTTTTGTTTTCCTCGGTCAGTCGCCGAATTTCCATATTCGCCAACCTCAATTCTTCCTTAAGCTGTTGGTAAAGTTGCTCGATGGAGGGCATCTTGCTTCAATTCTAGAGAGCGCGCAAACAGGTCTTCACAGAGCCAAGTACACGTCAACACTGCGCAAAAGCCAACTCAATCAGGAGCTACTGCACAGCATGTCCGCACGGCCCAATAGCGATGCGAACACTCTAATCTCCGCCTCCAAGGGAGACTACCTCGTGTTTCTTATTCCCGTGTTTCAAAACGCCCCCCCACTTCTGGTATCCCATCTTCTGCACCCACCTCTGTGGTTACCTCTCCCATAGTCACTCCTGTAGCTAATTCTTTTGCTGTCCTCGGCTCAGACGTCCCTACTTCAACGTCTGAGTCTGATCTTGCTTCTTCGTGTTCTCTCTCACAAGCCTCAGTAGCGACGAGATCTCGTATGACACCTCCTCCCAATCATCCCTCTACTTCTCAAAAGTCAAAAAAAAGGTCCGTTAACACCTCCTACCCATCTTCCACCTCCTCATTTTCCCTTCCCTGTCTCTGTACCTGGTTCTCCCCCTCTCACTGGCTCTGTTACAAGTGTAGAGGTTCACCCTCCTCCTCGTACTGTACCTTCCTCCCCTGTTCCCTCCCAAGTTTCTTCCTCTTCGGCCACCTCCCGGGTTTCTACCTCTTCTGTCCCCTTCCACGCTTCTCCAGTTCCCTCCACCCTTCCGTCCCCCCCTACCTTGGTACAGTCCATTACAGTTCCAATCTTTACTCATCCTCCCCCTACCATTTCCAATATTGTCTCCCATACGACGTCTCTGAATTCTGAAACACTTGAAGCAATCTCTGAATATATTGCAGAGACCAAACCATCAATGGACACTGATCCACCCTCCGCTCCTTCTCTCTCCTCTACTCCATCTGCGCAACTCCTTTCTTCACAGCGCACCGTTCCTTCGCTGCTTGAACGTTTTCCACTGCCTCTGCATGTGGACTTTTCTAACCCCTCTAGTCCATAGGAACCCTTACCTGCGGATTTCAGGTATCTTTATCATTGCCAATCATGGCCTATTTACAGTGGAATATACGCAGCCTCAGGGGTAATCGGGGTGAGCTTCAGATGTTACTCTCCCAGTTTTCCCCTGTTGGTGTTTGCTTACAGGAACCAAAATTACACTCTGCTGTTATCTCTCCCATCTCAGGCTATAATTTATTGTATTCTTCAGATCCTTTTCCTGATGGGACCTTTAACCCTTTCAGGGTCCGTCCCGTAGATCTACGGCTTTACGTTCAGGGTCCAAACCGTAGATCTACGCCATGAGCTCAGCTCACTCTGATAAACTGTGAGTGGTACATTTGGGCCTAGATATGATAGAATACATCTATGTGGTATGTGTGCACCACATAAAACAGATCCTGCAGCACACTGTGTATAATGAGAGAAAAAAAATGAAATCATGTTTTTTCGATTAAAACAGCAACTTTGCAGTGTTTTTTCGTATGTTTTTTATAGTTGTATTTGCGATTTCTTGGTCTCATTTGATAGAATGGAAGACATATTACAGAAATAGAGATGATTTTGATTGGTTTTAGCATTGAAAATGGCTTGAAACTGAGCTCAAAGTAGCGGAAATGTTAAATTTTTGCCGATATTCAAGAGTAAACAAACGACCTCACACATCTAATACACGTCAGCTGGTGGGTCTAATATACATTCACAAATATGGTGATGATATTTATACAATTATTACAGTATTGCATAAGAGTAAATCTTCTATTTTTTGGTGTGAATAAAAATTCATTATGTGAATAAAAAATCAAAACGGAATTTATTTGTAAAGCCTCAAAACATAACTAATGAACAGAGGAAATGTTAGTTTAGTGCCAGGAATGCCTACATTGTTCATTCTGGACCCTATTTTGAAATTGGAATATTTTGAACTTTGTGTTAAATTGGCCAAATTAACAATTTCCGATCACTTTATTTTGTAGTTGAAACAGTTGACTTGGTGATTTCTTGTGCTCAATCGATAGAATAGAAGTAATACTAGTGAAATAGCTAAGAATTTGGTTGATTGGAATAATGTAATTGGCCTAAAACGGGAGTCAAAGTCGGCAAAATCGCCGATTCGTAAATATCGCTGACCCATCAAAATTCGCGAGAGCATAATTTCGTCAATTTTCCACCAAATTTCGTACTTTTTGTTTTATTACCTTCACAAAAAGATTCTCTACGATTTCATAAGAAAAAATAACAAATTTTTTTTTTTAAAATTCTTGGACACTGGTGCGTCCAAAGGGTTAATGAAAGGGTTAATGAAAGTGCCCTTCTTCTACGCACTGATATTCCGTACCATCAGCTATTTGTTCGTACTTCGCTGCATTACACAGCAGCCCGTATCCACTTGCATAGGTGGTATACGATCTGTTCTTTATATCTCTCTCCTTCTCGGGCATTATCTATTCCGGATATTACCTTTCTTGTTTCGTCATTACCACCACCGATTCTGTTACTTGGTGATTTTAATGCCCACCATTTCCTCTGGGGGGATCTCACTGTGATTCCCGTGGCATTCAGTTAGAGGCTTTTCTTGCCACCCACCCCCTCCATGTTTTAAATACAGGTACTTGCACCCATTTTGATCCTCGGACTCACACTCTCTCTTGCATCGATCTCTCAGTCTGCTCTTCCTCCGTCGCATTAGACTTCACTTGGTCTGTTCTTCCGGACTTACATGACAGCGATCATTTCCCAATCATTCTTACTTCCCCTTCATATTCACCACCTCTTCGCATCCCACGCTGGCAATTTGATCAGGCAAATTGGAACCTTTACTCACACCTAACTGTTTTTAGAGAGGTTCCTTCTTCGTCCTCCATGGATGAGCTTTTACACCTCTTCTCGTCCTCCGTTTTAACCGCAGCTTCTCATTCTATACCCCAAACTTCGGGCAGGCATTCTCAGAAATGCGTGCCTTGGTGGTCTCCTGCTTGTGCTCGTGCAATACGTTTGAAACGCGCTGCATGGGGCAGGTACCGGTACAATAGAACCACAGAGAGACTTCTTGAATTTAAGCAGAAGCGTGCGATCGCTCGCCGTGTCATCCGTGACGCTAAACGCACTTGCTGGCGAGATTGTCTCCACCATCACCTCTGCTTCCTCTATGAGTGCAGTCTGGAAAAAAGTACGAAAACTGAGTGGTAAATATTCTCCTGACCCGGCTCCTGTTCTGCGGGTTGCCGGTGTTGATATAGCAAACCCACTAGATGTTGCCAATGAAATTGGCAATCATCTGGTCCGTATTTCTCAGGGACTCCATCTATGCCCCTCATTTCTTTCCTCAAAGTCTGCCAGAGAGTTAGGACCCTTGGACTTTTCTTCTCTCAGAGAAGAACAGTATAATGCGCCTTTTACACTTCAAGAACTGGAGGCAACACTCTCAGCTTGCCGATCATCGGCAGCTGGGCCCGACGACATTCATATTCGTATGCTACAACATTTACATCAGTCAGCCCTTCCAGTCCTATTACACCTTTACAATCTTATTTGGTCACAAGGAGATCTTTCACAGCTGTGGAAATCCGCCATTGTTCTCCCTTTCCGCAAACCAGGCACTACGGGACATGAAACCTCCCACTATTGTCCCATTGCTCTTACCAGTGCAGTTTGCAAAGTGATGGAACGCCTAGTAAATAGACGTTTAGTGTGGTATTTAGAGACACACAACAGTCTCTCCACTCGTCAATATGGCTTTCGTAAGGGACGTTCTACCATAGACCCCTTACTACGCTTGGATACGTATGTTCCTAATGCCTTTGCGAAAAACCACTCAGTTATTGCCATATTTTTTGACCTTGAGAAGGCATATGACACAACTTGGAGGTATAATATTTTAGCCCAAGCCCACTCCTTAGGCCTTCGAGGCAATCTACCATCCTTCCTTAAGAACTTTTTAACTTGCAGGCATTTCCGTGTTCGGATTAATAATGTGCTCTCCCCGGACTTTATCCAAGCTGAAGGTGTCCCCCAGGGATGTGTTCTGAGCACAACACTTTTTCTCCTTGCTATTAATGATTTGGCCTCTAGTCTTCCATCAAATATTTGGTCATCACTCTATGTTGATGACTTCGCTATTGCCTGTGCAGGCGCTGACTGTCACCTTATTACAGTTTCTCTCCAGCATGCAGTCGACCATGTTTCCAGTTGGGCCACCACACGTGGGTTTAAATTTTCCAGCACTAAAACCCACCAAATTACTTTCACTAGACGCGCTGTCATCTCCGATCATCCTTTGTGCCTCTATGGCTCACATATCCCTGAACGTGATACAGTCAAGTTTCTGGGCCTCCTCTTTGATCGTAGGTTATCCTGGAAACCTCACATTACCTCTCTGAAGACAACTTGCCACAGCCGGCTGAACCTCCTTAAAACCCTTGTTCATCTTTCATGGGGAGCTGATCGTCGAACCCTCCTTCGCCTACATTCCACCCTTACCTTATCGAAACTTGATTATGGTGACCAGATCTATTCAGCGGCATCTCCTGCTACTCTCTCTAGCCTTAACCCCATTCATCTCCAAGGATTACGTTTATGCCTTGGTACTTTTCGCTCTTCCCCTGTCGAGAGCCTCTATGCAGAAGCGAACGTTCCATCCTTATCCGATCGCCGTGATGCCCATTGCCTTCGCTACTATGTACGCTCTCATGATCTCTGCAATCTTTCCATTTATAGAATGGTCACTGATATTAGTAGACATTCTTTATTTGTTCGCCGCCCCTGTTTACTCCGTCCCTTCTCTCTTCGCCTTCATTCGCTCTTGTCTTCTCTTCAATTACCACCTTTCTATGTACATGTAGCATCTCACTTTTCCCTACCCCCCTGGGAAGTTCCAGCTGTTCGAGTCTGTTCTTTCTCTCTCCCTTGCTCGAAAGCTCAACTGTCTACGGTCGCTTCCCGCTCTCTTTTTCTTGACCACTTTCACTCTCATTCTCATGCCATTGCTGTGTACACAGATGGCTCTAAGTCTTCTGACGGCGTAGGATTCGCAGCAGTGTTTCCGGACAGCGTCGTACAAGGGCATTTACTATCTTCAGCTAGTATTTTTACTGCTGAATTGTATGCCATCCTTACAGCACTTATCCGTATTGCATCTATGCCTGTGTCATCATTTGTGGTTGTCTCAGACTCCCTTAGTGCTTTACAGGCTATACAGAAATTTGATACACCTCACCCCTTAGTCCTCCGTATCCAACTCTGGCTACGCTGCATCATTACCAAGCATAAAGATATTGTTTTTTGTTGGGTCCCTGGTCATGTTGACGTACAGGGCAATGAACAGGCAGACACTGCTGCGCAGTCAGCAGTACATGACCTACCAGCTTCATGTAGAGGTATTCCATTTACGGACTATTTTGCTGCAATATCTTCCCACCTTCACACCCGTTGGCAACAACATTGGTCTACTATGCTCGGCAACAAACTTCAATCTATTAAACCGAGTATAGGTTACTGGCCGTCTTCTTATCACCAGTGTCGAGGTTGGGAGACTACTCTCTCCCGTCTTCGCATTGGCCATACTCGTCTTACTCATGGATATCTCATGGAGAGGCGCCCTGCTCCTCTCTGTGAGAATTGCCAAGTTCCATTATCAGTCAGCCACATTCTGTTGGACTGCCCACTTTATCAACGAGCACGCAGAATTTACCTCCATCGTCGTCTTCGCTCTGCTGCTCTCTCTTCGCTGATGGACCCACCTTTCATCCAGACTCTCTCATTGACTTTTTGACAACAACTGACTTACTTCACAAATTCTGATACCTTCAGCCCTTTCTACTTCAATCTCTTGCTACCCTCTACCCCCGTACTATCCCCTGCCCCGCTGTTTTCTGTAACCTACTGATCATCCCTCCTCCCTTCTGCCATCCAATACCCTCGCTTCCTTCCCTACCCTGCAGCGCTGTATAGCCCTTGTGGCTTAGCGCTTCTTTTTGATTACAGGTGTCCCTCAACATTCGCGAGGGTTAGGGGATCAAGAGCCTCGCGAATGTTGAAAAACCGTGAATGTTTGGTACGCAAATATATTGTAGGGAAATATAATACAATACTGCTTAACTTGTTGAACCATGAACAATCATAAAATACATGAAAACGTCGTAAATTGTACTAAATATATACATGTGCTTTAATAACATGTATGTTATTAAATACCACTGCCTCCGCCAATGCCTCCACCACTTCCTCCGCTAATGCCTCCACCACTTCCTCCGCCAATGCCTCCACCACTTCCTCCACCACTGCGAGTCCCTACTACCCTCCCACCGACCCCCGCAACTGGCAGCCAGCCCTCCCACCACTCAGTGTGGTGAGTGTTTTGTTTGTTCATTATTTGCTATTAAACTACAGTATAAATAATGTAAACACATTCATGACTGCATATTGGAATGGCTATTTGAACAGGTATTGGACGGTGACATCATGTGTTTACTCTTGAACACAGCAAAGAATCAAACATTTCTGCTACTGCTAATAATAACAGTAGTAATAATAATAATAATAATAATAATAATAATAATACGATATAATTGAAGGAGGAAATTGTACAAAAATACGAGGGAGTGGTTGACATATCTTCAGTGTGGCTTTGTTTATGCTGGAGTGAACATTAATCTCCCTGCTCTTCCAAACATTTCACAATAATTCAGCGGTTGAGGCAGTGGTAGAGGCAGTGATAGAGGCAGTGGGTGAGGCAGTGGTATTTACTAACATATACGTATGTTATAAGTAATAATAGTACATGTTAATATTAATAACATTTATAATAATAATAGTTATTCATAATGTACTATTATTATTTATAACATATATGTTAGTAAATATCACTGCCTCTACCACTGCCTCTATCACTGCCTCTACCACTGCCTCAACCACTGCCTCAACCACTCCAGTCGCACTCAATCTACAAGCACCAAACAATGAATTATTGTGAAATGTTTGGAAGAGCAGGGAGACTAATGTTCACTCCAGCATAAACAAAGCCACACTGACGATGTGTCAACCACTCCCTCGTATTTTTGTACAATTTCCTTCTTCAATTATATCGCATTATTATTATTATTACTATTGTTATTATTAGCAGTAGCAGAAATGTTTGATTCTTTGCTGTGTTCAAGAGTAAACACATGATGTCACCGTCTAATACCTGTCCAAATAGCCATTCCAATATGCAGTCATGAATGTGTTTACATTATTTATACTGTAGTTTAATAGCAAATAATGAACAAACAAAACACTCACCACACTGAGTGGTGGGAGGGCTGGCTGCCAGTTGCGGGGGTCGGTGGGAGGGTAGTAGGGACTCGCAGGTGGCGGGAAACTTGAATATGATTTAGCGGCTGGGAATTTGGTGGCTGGGAATTTGGCGGTTGGGAATTTGCGAATGTGTGAAGCCCGCGAAAGCTGAAAACGTGAATGTTGAGGGAGACCTGTATAATAATAATAATGGACCCTATTTTGAAATTGTCATATTTTTAAATTTTCGTGAAATTGGCCAAATTGCAAATTTCTGACCACGTTATTGGGTAGTTGAAATCAGTAAAATGGGCAGTTTCTTGTACTCAATCGATAGAAAAAATGGAATTCTAAAGAAATAGCTATGAGTTTGGTCGACTAGAACAATGGAATTAGCCAAAAATAGGGCTCAAAGTGCGCAGAATCGTAAATATTGCTGAGGTTGGTAACTTCACGAGAACGTAATTCCGCCAGTTTTCCATCAAATCTTGTTCTTTTGGTGTCATTACAATCGGGAAAGGATTCTCTATCATTCCATAAGAAAAAAATATTTTTTTTTTTTTTTTTAAATTTTGCAACACCAGCAGACACCTCAGGATTTGGGGTTGCAACAATCAAGGGGTTAATGCACACCAGTGATACTGTTAACACTCCACAAGTGCCAAGTTAATACTGGAAAATGGTGACCACATGTGGGAAATTGAAAGAACATAGACTGCACAACTCTTGGAGAATCCTTTTTATTACCCTGAACTCAAGTATGGTAGGGACTAGTAATAGACTACAATGAAAGTACAACAAATGAGGAGCATAAATGTGATGGCAGCAGCAAGAAGAGCATACAATTTTGCTATGAAAAACTATATTAATGGTAGTGTTTCCTGATAAGCTTCTCTTTCCTTAGTTTCACCCAGCACTAAATTGCCTTTTTTTGTGATTTCTATAAGTTTTATGCAGTAATAATAATTATTTAAATATTTTATTAGTTTTCTATGGTACAGATCTTTTTAAGTCTAAACTAAAACCTCTTAATTACTTTTATGCATTAAATTTGTTTAGAAATTCAAAGGAATTAAAAAGAAAAGGTATTTTTTTTCAAGTTGAGTGTTATCCAAACCGTACTAGTTTTATTTTATAAAAATTATGTTTTTGCCATTGAATTCAATTATTTTAATATGCACATGTTAATAATAAACATTACATGTAAATTATTATTATTATTTGTTTATGTACTGCAATCTAGAACTTTATGTAATTTTCTAGTGCTCACATGTTAATAAAACCTTGTGCATTTATATAAATCACTGCTCATATACAAGCTATAATTTTTTTTTTTTTTTTTTGTACCCATTTAGAAAAGTAGGTTAGATTATGATCTGTTACCCACAGTATGCACTCTGCAAAAGATACATCTTCTTTCAACAAACCGGCTGTATGCCACACAGGAAGGGTGGCTCAAAAAGAAAAACAAAAGTTACTCTTTTTAACTTTAGTAATGTATACAGGAGAAGGAGTTACTTGTCCCTTGCTCCTGGCATTTTAGTTGCCTCTTTCAACATGCATGGCTTACGGGGGAAGAATTCTGTTCCACTTCCCCATGGAGATAAGAGGAAGTGAACAAGAACTAATAAGGAAATAGAAAACCCAGAGGGGTGTGTACATATATGTGTAGTGTGACCTAAGCATAAGTAGAAGTAGCAAGATGTACTGAAATCTTGCATGTTTATGAGACAGAAAAAAAGACACCAGCAATCCTATCATCATGTAAAACAATTACAGGCTTTCATTTTACACTCACTTGGTAGGACGGTAGTACCTCCCTGGGCTGTTGCTGTCTATCAGCCTACTACCTAGGAAAAGATACTTCTGTTGTCTGTATATTATCACTTATTTATACAGTGGACCCCCGCATAACGATTACCTCCAAATGCGACCAATTATGTAAGTGTATTTATGTAAGTGCGTTTGTACGTGTATGTTTGGGGGTCTGAAAGGAATAATCTACTTCACAATATTCCTTATGGGAATAAATTCGGTCAGTACTGGCACCTGAACATATGGAGTGAAAAAATATTGTTAACCGGGGGTCCACTGTATATCTAATATATAATTTTTTTTGTAAATTCCTTATACAGTCAAACACCCAAATTTACATGCTTCAGTTATTGAACATTTTTACTAAAGGGCCTCCTGTGAATACTGTAGTTTCATTTATTTATTTTTTTTTTTTTGCATTGCTCTAGTTTTTATTTGATGCACAAGTGGTAAATAGGAAACTAACCATAAGGTTATCTTCATAATATGCTCAGAGTAAAGCAATATAGAGAGAGATGGCCTCTGAAACAAAGTTTATTGTATGATCTGAATTTAGTGGAGCAGTACAGTTTTTAGCAAATCATGAATTCAAAGGGGCCTCTAGGAACCTAACCTTCATGAATTTAGGATTTAAATGTGCGAGTGTAGTGTATCTATAAGACCTGTATTGAAATTCATCATTTTCTGTTAATTCTGACAAAAGTTTGACTGCACATTAGGTATTTGTCTGTTTTAAATTTCAGGCAATTTACAAGATGGTTGGCTCTGTGATGAAAATGCCAGAAGATGAAAGCACTCCTGAAAAACGTACAGACAAAATATTCCGTCAAATGGATAAGAATAAGGATGGCAAACTTAGCCTTGAAGAATTCATTGAAGGGGCCAAGAGTGACCCCTCCATTGTGCGTTTGCTGCAGTGTGACCCTCAATCATCTCAGTGACCTCTCTGAACCTAACCTCATCTCTACTAAACTATCTAAATACTGTATCTGATAAAACCTTAAACTTGTAATTACTACTCTTGGCCATAATAAACTTCCACAATCTCTAATATCCCTTAACATTAAAAACAGAATCTTAATATTAGTATCTTCCTCTAAACTGTCCACAGTCTCCCTGAAGCCCTTTATTCCTCACCTTCCCAGGCATTCTGCTTTTCCACTCTTTTTCAATATTTTTCAGAACCCCCTCTGCATCGACTCCTTCCTGACCCACACAAGATTCTCTGTTTTATAGGTCAGATTCTTTATTTCCACACTCCCAGCTTCTCTTAGCTCTGAAGTGTCCCTATGACATCTTTTCCTGTCCTTATCCTTAACTAGCCCCTGGAGGGTTATAAGGACTAGGTGCTTACGGTGTGAATCACACTGTCGCCTCGCTGTGTTGAGATGCCGACCTCTAGCCCTGTATCACATTTGTGTTTGGCTTCAATTGGCATTGAACCTGCTAAAAAGAGCAAATGAAGGGCTATATTTGTTTTATAGTGTTAGATATGGGGCCTGAATGTTTTAAGGGATGTAACTTTTGTAATGAAGGTGGGCCTATGTGGGTTGTGTGGAGTGAGCAATTGTACTGGGCAGGAGGATGTCTGCTCCTGCTTAGCCCTCCTGTATGTACTGCATGTTACCTGCACAAAGATTTCCTTGTCTGGTGCTCACCTGTCAGAGTCGGAATAAGTAAGAACAAAAGTGTAGCAATGCATAGGGGTTGTAATTTTTCAATGATCCCATTGTACTTAAATAGCGGAGAGTTGGCTTTACTCTGTCGGATGTTCCGAGTCATTCTACATACCAGTTATGTGTATTCCATTTCCATTTTTATTTACATTTTGTCAATTGCATGTTAATACTGGCAGGTGTTTGATTTTCCCATATTCCATGACAAGCTCCTGACAAATTGGTGATCATCAATTAGAAAATTTTATATTTTTTATCTTTTGTAAGATTTAGTACAATTATCCAAGGGCTGGTAATGATTTGTAAATATATAAATAAAGAAGAAGGTAACTGATGACAGTAAAGTTTTTTACAAGAATTTTAGTTGAATTTTATATTAAAAGAATATTTTGATCAAACTATATTAATAAATTAATAGTATGATTGGTTATCCAGGAGATATCTCTCCTATAAATATTGCTTACCAAAATAGCAGCTGCCTTCTCCTTTGTCTAGTGCACTTGTGACCTTATGGGTAATGCTAAAGCATAACAAATATTTCCATTTAGGTTAGTTTTAATGAAGCACAAAATTGTTAAAAATAAAAGACTACGAATTTGATAGAAAAAAAAGTCAAGGTGGCTATTGCTTAGTGACAAATATTTTATTGCAAATGTGTCGGAAGTAACGTGGATATGGGGGCTGCCAGAAAGCTACGCTTTTTGATATGAATGTGATCAAGTTTTCCCCTGCCTTTGCAATCAGTGTGTATTCAACAATTGTTCTTGATCTTTGTGCCAAAGTGTCATGAGGATATTTTTTCTTTTACAAAGACTCCCTAGTTCCACTGACACTCTTTGGGGTAGCAGCGGGGCACTTTGCCTTCTTGCCTCTTGTGGGTAATGGAAGATTGCACTAACCTTAAATCATAAGGAGGCTGAGACGTATAATCCATGTTCAATTCTTGAATGTATTGAGATTATGGAGATCTTCCCCGAACTCACAGTGTTTAACTTGCCTCACTTCTGCTACACCCTTTTTCTTAACTTTATTGTAAGTGCTAACAAAGTATGGGTACCTCTGATTTTCAAATTTAATGCCTCGATTCCTACGGAGACGTTTCAGACATCCTTTATTATTGTGTGCACAAAATATGTCTTATGATCACCAGTTTTGTGCCATTGTTTGGGATATTATTAAGATGGTATAACTTAAAATTTTAATCATAAATGGTATACTAATAATGTTTGACAATGGGCAATGAGTTGCTGATCATTCTGCATGGATTTTCAGGCTGTGGATCAACACAAGACTATGTGAGCATAATATAGATTTTTAACAATTTCTCTTACAGGTTTATATATTATTCTCATCTCTTAAGTTAGTATTTTGTATGTATGTGTTAAATCTCAGTCTGACTTATAAAAATTATCCACAGTTTAAATTATGCAAATATGACCAGCATTGTTGTTCACTGTTAAGATAAAAAAATTTGTCTAAATTTCTTTAGAACTACAAGTGGAATTAAAATAGGATAACTCCATCATGTATAGTTTGCAACACATTTTATAAATAAAATCCTCAATTACCACTTGTGTGTTCTGAATGTGAATGTGTAAAAAACAAATTGATAATGCTGGCATAATATACAAGCAGATATCATTATCTATTTTGGTAAGTAATCACATGTGTGCTGCCTAATGTCTGAGTGTTTTTCTGTGGTTACCACTGTTGTATTTTTTCTGATGACGCTTGATGACTGTGTCATATTCAAAGTCAGGTCTGTATTTATTGCTACTTCTGCCAGCTATTGCTGTCTGGGGAGATGTCAAAGCTCTTTCCCAAGCACAGGCTGCTTCGAAGTTTATAGCGTCATCACTCAAGCTGTAATATTTCAAATTTTTGCTATGGTGCATTTATTGCTAGAAAAATCACTGCTCATCACGATCATAGCTATTTATGCCTCCTCTCCTCTTCTCAATTTCAAGTAGAGGTGGAACAGGAAATAAGGGTTTTTGTGGAATATGTGCAGTTTCATCATTTTTGGAAACTTTTAATCTACAGTATTGTGATCTAATTCCATGCTTCAATTTCTATGTTTCTTAAAAAGTTGCACAATATAATTTTGTATAAATAACCATTGGGGTCTGGTGCTTGCCCACAAATATTTAACTGTGCAGTGCCTACCATCAAATTTATCTTGCATCTACTTGTGCCTCGCCCCAAATCTAGTTGCTGTCCATGAAGAAGCTGAAATTAGCCACAGTGCAACTTGTTTTTCATTGTATGGTTCCTGTATAGAATTAAATTATATATGTAATGTGATCAGAAAGGTGGGTTGTGTAGACTGTCTCTGAGCTCTGGTCTTTAAATAGTATTTTTGTTAAGTGTTAAATATTTGCTCTCATAACAGTCTATTACATTTTATACATTGTTTTTTAAAGTTCTTGTTTTGTTTAAAAAATCTATTGCTACAGTGTAACAATGCAGTTTATCAAAAGAAATGTGACTGTATGTAAAAGCCATTCTAGTATTATTAACACTAATTATTCCTGTAACCCTGAGGTTACTGGTGTACAGTATACATCAACAATACATTTTGTTTTATTTATACCAAATTCAGCAGTAAATATGGCCAGAGTTGAGTCACAGACACACACTTGTGCACACTCAAGAACCAAAGTTGATGTTTTGTCTGGTTTCCTCCTTGTTGTATTTTCCTGTGAAACAGAGTATCAAATAAAAGTACAGCAACAAGAATTACTGTCCGCTCTTTTTTTTTTTTTATATTTCCACTTATTCCACTGAATGTAAGTATTAAACTGAGTAGCCTTGATCATACACAGTAGCTCTATTTTGAAAAAATTAAAAGGATTGTCAAAAAAAAAAAAAGGGTCTTCATTTTTTTAACCTATTGTCTCATTCTGATGCTTCTTGTGTTTAGTGGTATTTAGAGTGCAGTTGTTTATATTGCTCGTTAAGGAAGAATAAAAGACAATATTGTAAGTGGAATATTTCACAGACAACTCACAATTTTGACTTGTTTTAGTCTTTCCTGACTTAATAACGGTCCAAGATGGACCAAAACATCGTCTAAAGTTGCCTCTTCAAACTGTGAGTTAGCTGTGTATTTTATTTTAGTATTCTTTTCTTCCAACTCCTCCCTGCCCTGCCACATCCTTTCTAACCCTCCTTTCCCATTATTATTATAATAAAAAAGAAGCGCTAAGCCACAATAGCTATACAGCGCTGCAGGGCAGGAAGGAAGCAAGGGCATCAGGTGGCAAAAGGGAGGTGGATGAGCAATAGGTTACGGAAAACAGAGGAGCAGTGGATGGTGAAAGGGCAAAGGGCAGCATGAGACTAAGCCAGAAAGGGCTGAGGGGAGTGCGTAAGGCATCATCATCAGAGTTTGTGGAGTAAATCAGTCGTTGTCAAGAAGTCAATGAGAGAGTCAGGATTAAAGGAGGGTCCATCAGCAAGAAGGGAAGGTAAAGAGAGAGTAGTAGAACGAAGACGGCGTTGGAGGTAAATTCTGCGTGCTCGTTGATAGAGAGGGCAGTCTAACAGAATGTGGCTAATTGATACTGGAACTTGACACTGCTCACAGAGAGGTACAGGGTGCCTCTCCATGAGATACCCGTGAGTAAGACGAGTGTGGCCAATGCGAAGACGGGAGAGAGTGGTCTCCAAACCTCGGCACTGATGACAACAAGACGGCCAGTAACCTATGCTCGGTTCAATAGAATGAAATTTGTTACCGAGCAGAGTTGACCAACATTGTTGCCAACGGGTGCGAAGGTGGGTAGCTATTGCAGCAAAATAGTCCAGAAATGGAACACCTCGATAGGAAATTGGTAGGTCATGTACTGCTGACCGCGCAGCAGTGTCTGCCTGTTCATTACCCTGTACGTCGACATGACCAGGGACCCAACAAAAAACAATATCTTTGTTTGGTAGAGATACGGCGTAGCCAAAGTTGGATACGGAGAACTAGAGGATGAGATGTATCAAATTTTCGTATAGCCTGGAGAGCACTAAGGGAGTCTGAGACTACTACAAATGATGACACAGGCATAGATGCGATACGAATAAGTGCTGCAAGAATGGCATACAGTTCAGCAGTAAAAGTGCTAGCTGAAGATAGTAAATGCCCCCGCACGACGCTGTCCGGAAACACTGCTGCGAATCTGACGCCGTCTGAAGACTTAGAGCCATCTGTGTACACAGCGGTGGCATGAGAATGGGAGTGGAAGTGATCAAGAAAAAGAGAGCGGGAAGCCACCGTAGGCAGTTGAGCTTTCGAGCAAGGGAGTGAGAAAGAACAGACCCGAACAGCTGGAACTTCCCAGGGGGGTAGGGAAAAGTGAGATGCTACATGAACATATAAAGGTGGTAACGGAAGGGAAGACAAGAGTGAATGTAGGCGAAGAGAAAAGGGATGGAGCAAACGGGCGGCGAAGAATAAAGAATGTCTACTAATATCGGTGACCATTCTATAAATGGAAGGATTGTGTAGATCGTGAGAGCGTACACAGTAGCGAAGGCAATGGGCATCACGCGATCAGACAAGGATGGAACATTCGCTTCTGTATAGAGGCTCTCAACAGGGGAAGAGCGAAAAGCACCAAGGCACAAACGTAATCCTTGGTGATGGATAGAGTTAAGGCTAGAGAGTGTAGCAGGAGAGGCCGCGGAATAAATCTGGTCACCATAATCGAGTTTCGATAAAACGAGGGCTGAATGTAGGCGAAGCAGAGTTCGACGATCAGCAAGGGTTTTAAGAAGGTTTAGCTGGCTGTGACAAGTTGCCTTCAGAGAGGTAATGTGAGGTTTCCAGGATAACCTACAGTCAAAGAGAAGGCCTAAAAACCTGACTGTATCACGTTCGGGGATACGGGAGCCATAGAGATACAAAGGATGATCGGAGATAACAGAGCGTCTAGTGAAAGTAATTTGGTGAGTTTTGGTACTTGAAAATTTAAATCCATGCGTGGTGGCCCAAGTGGAAACACGGTCGACCGCAAGCTGGAGAGAAACTGCAATAAGATGACAGTCAGCGCCTGCACAAGCAATAGCGAAGTTATCAACATAGAGTGATGACCAAATATTGGGTGGAAGAACAGAGGCCAAATCATTTATAGCAAGGAGAAAAAGTGTTGTGCTTAGAACACATCCCTGAGGGACACC